>NW_026877972.1:0-23506 GCF_032173495.1 Musca vetustissima | reverse complement strand
AACAACTACAAAACAACATCAGTTGCAGGAGTAACATCAGATGCAGTGATAATTTAAAATAAAACACAAACCGAATGTTGGTGTTGTTTTTGTTATTGTACGAAATTGTTAAAAAGTCATAAATTTTTATTAAGCATTCTTGCTTTCCATTGGATTCTTGTTTTTTTTTTCACCACTAGATAGGATGAGCATGGTGTTTGTCTCTTGAAAATACTTTGAAGTGTGGGTGCCATCATAATGATGATTGCTGGTAATAATGATTTTTTCAATTGCAATAATTATCGAATTGTTTTCATTCTAGAAAAATAAATATGTTTTTTTTTTTTGCTACATCGAATATTAATATGAATTCTTTAAGGTAGTTTTATATTTTTGTTCGTATATAAACCAAAATCTTAGTCAGAAATATTTATAATTCGAGCTCCAACATAATCTAAGGTCAATAATACTGTGATGAACAATGTAATGTAACCTTTCTTTAAAGTTTAGGATTAGAGGCAAAGAATATTTACAGGGGGTTTTGGATGGGGGATTTATTTACAATATATACAAGTAAGAACGCTTTAGCAGCCACTGAGATATGTTATAAACGGTACTATCTATATCTAGCGTCCAAAACCTACGATGATAGAAGAGGAGCTGGTCATCTCTATATAGGCCTATACTTGGCCCGAATTAACCTTTCGATGTCAGTTTCGTGCAAAAGGCTATGGTTTTTTTCATGAAACTGGGAAATAGCCCAAATATATGCAATGGTTGAAGATAATTGCAATGTGTTCCAATGCTGTTCCAGAGGTCTTCCTTAACACAAAGTCAGGGGTTCCGGCCGGTCCTGCGGATTTGCGGTTTGATCTCCTCTTTAACCCTCCCCCAATATTGGGAACTTTCAGGAATTTATGCAGTCGCCATATATTATCCACGCATACATGAATTCCATCATCAGTTAGGATAGCTGCAAATGTAACTAGCGGGGACCTTATTTCATATTCGGATATTTCTCTCATGACAGTGTTGTCTAGTGGAGAATTATCATCAGCATCGGATTGACCTTGCACAGTATCCGCTAGCATGCCCGCCTTTTGTCTTGACATGACTGTTGTGATCCCGTCATTATTGACAAGATCAGGGAATTTTATTTACAAGATTATTACGTTTACCCGTTTTATTTACAAGATTATTACGTATACCCGACCGAACATACTATCATCTACCTGGTTTTGACTGCGGTGTCTTATCCATTGTCTTGTCTCGTATTTCGCAATTGCGCCTTGATTAATTCTATCGGCGTTGTGAATTTCCGCCCTGAGAGTTGAGTACCTCTCACAATTTCTTGTACGGTATAATCTACGCCGAAGAACTTTCTTTTGCCGGTTCTCTTGGTCCCGAATTAATCTTGGGAACAGCGGACTCTATGGCGTTTCGGAATACCTTACTTGTGGCCTCGATGCATTCATCGATTTCCGAAATAGTGGCATTCCGATCAATAGGAAGTCGCCAGTTGGGAAGCTCTTCTGCCACTTTCCTATTAAATAATCTTTTGTCCATACGTCTATAGTCATAAAACGTAAAGCGTATAAATGTGTCGATACAAATTATTTATGAACAAAATTGCCTATTTGTTAACATATGAGAAAATGTGAATGGTTTTGGATATATAGATCTTTCGTTGCAAACGTTTCATTCTATTTGCCGCCAAAGTTTATTTACGTGGTAGCTGTCTACCTCCTACTTTAACCCTTTGAGCTCCGAATTTTTTCCGTAGTCATAGAACAATTTTCTGTTTACAGATTTAATGTAACTATGCTAAATAGAACATGAACAAAATTTGGCATAGCTACATCCTTGCATTCGGGAGATACAGTACGTTCATTCTGAAAAATACAAGTCCAATATCAAGGAAAGCAAACGCTAAATCAAGGGAAAATTCGTTTTAAATTATTCTCAACATTCTTTTTTTCAAGAATCAAAAATAATTGTGGCGACAGAATTCTTACAATTCGAATACGAAGCGATTTAAATATTTTGAACTGTATACACAAATTTGTACTTAAAATTATTAAAAATATGAGTTTTTAAGATTTTTCTCTAAATATAAGCTCTAAAACATTTTGTTGCCTGTGGGCAGCATTGGGCCACAAAGGGTTAATGTAAACCAGTAAGGAAAGTAGTAAAGACGGACTGGGCCGACTATATGATACCCTTCACCACTTTGGGTATATTGTACATATGTACCCTTACAATTGCATGTCAATGCTCCCTCAAAGAAACATACTCATGCCTTTCGGCAACCTATGCTAAATTTAATTTCATTCGGACAGATTTAGAGAAGGATATATAGGGGCTTTGATGCACAATTTACCTAAAATCAGATGAATCTATATATGGGAGCTATATCTAAATCTGAACCGATTTTCACGAAACTTAACACACATCATTCTAGACCTTATTCATTACGCTGTGCCAAATTTCGTGCAAATCGAAAGATATATAGGGACTTTAGTGGGCTATTTACCTAAAATCGGGCGAAACTATATAAACCGATTTTCAGGAAACTTTGCACACATCATTCTAGACTCAATTCAGTGCACTATGCCAAATTTCGAGGAAATCGAAAGATATATTGGGGCTTTGGTACACCATTTACCTTAAATCGAACGAAAATATATATGGGAGCTATATCTAAATATGAACCGATTTTTCCCAATTTCAATAGGGCTCGTCCTTGGGCCAAACAAATGAGCTGTGCCAAATTTCATCCAATTCGGATAATAAATGCGACCTTTACTTTGTTTACAATTTAACATGGACAGACGGACGGACATGCAGAAATCGACTCAGAAAGTGATTCCATGCGTATTCTCAAAAGGAACTATGGGTCTCCATTAATTTTGCCTGTTACAATGTGGTGAAGGGTATAAAAATTGGTAAAAACAGGGCGAGGCAAACCAGGTTTTTTGTTTTTTGTTTTTTTTTTTTATGACTGAGCCACTTTTTGCGCGGCCTTCGTGTCAAATGTATTGTTTTTCGAAAATTTATCTGCATCTACCTTTATATGATACTGACATTTTGAAGCTCGATATTGAGTATATTTTTTGGGCGGTATAAAATAAGTCCCCAAACAGAAAATTATATAAAACCCAAATTTTTTATACATAAAACAAGAACAACTATAGTTGGGGACTTGTTTCATTTTAAAATTTGGGGGGTTATTTCATTAAAAGCAATTCTCCAAAATTTAAAATGAAATAAGTCACAAAAGTCTGGTTCCATTTGACCCGCTAAATATTGACCTATAACGCTCTGTAAAATTTCGCGATGTTCGGGTCATAATCGTGTCCTCTAGAGCCACCAGAAAAACAAACACAAATAAAGATATTTGCATTTCATGATTCTATGCGTATTCTCTATAAATATTAATTACCAAAAACCAATAGGGGTTCTTTTTCGCCGGAACCCGTTCTACGTGCAAAATTTCATGGGGATTGGTCCATAACTGAGATCCATAATCGTGTTTACAAATTGTAATGGACAGTCATGTCTAGATTGACTCAGCTAGTCGAGACTGACGATCGGTATATATAGGTTGATATATTATTTTAAGGAGTACACCGAAACTGGATGCGCGTTGAAGACGTATAGACTATTGGCACATTATTCGCGTTTTACGAGTTTTTGGGTACTTCAATGCAACGTGTACTACATCTTATGTGTCCATGTGTCCATATTGTTCTCTTCTGCATGTGGTGTAGGGTAGTGAAAACAAAGAGTAAATCATAATCGCCGTTCAGTGAACATAAGGTTATTACAAGAATTATGCATCTTTGGTGTTCAGCCCGAAGAAGTTCATTGATTTATACGAACTGTCATACAATCAATCAAAAAACGTGAATGCAACATCACATCCTACATATGTATATTACATGATAAAGCAAAAAAAGCGGTACGAATGTTACATTTTATACTCTTATATGGTCAATTCATGGATTCGACGGAAAATCGAATGTTCACAAATAACTATTTTTAGTTATATAATTTCGAACCTTATAAAATTTGTATACACCTTTGCATATATCCCTAAAATATACCGTTATGAAATACATAGAGGCTGTTCATAATGACAAATGACATCAACCTATATTATGACACTCTGTAACGCCTGTTCAATTGTATTTCCGAACGACTAACACATACCACCCACCATGTTAGGGAAACAAACAACTTCCGGTGTACATCTCAATGATTAACTGGAAAATAAGCTCTTTCCATAATGTGTATGTGTGTGTATATGTGTACTCCATATATAATATTTTAACTGTCAACTGTTATGCACAAGCTTCTTCTGGGATAAATTCTCGAACAACCCCTCTCACAATAAAACCGTGAATGAGTTACAGAGCAACTCCGCCAACAATGTTACCATTGTCACAGTGAACAGCAGTCACCTTATGCTTATATTTCGCAGAGAACATTGTACACACCGGTAACATACGCGTCGACATTCTTTGGTGTGTTATGTCCTGTCAAAAATGAAGTTTATTACGTCTACAACTCCAATATTCTAACAAACACACACACTTGCACATATGGATGGATATACCGACTCAAACACAAGCATTTGTAGGTATTTTATAACGCGCCATTGTTGTTGCGGCATAAACATTTATGATGGTGTGGTGTGATAGTGAGAAGAACAGTGAAATGTCCTGCCCGATGAGCCCTTGGTACACAGTACGAATATTATTGTTGCTGTTGTTGTAGTTGTTATATGTCATTTCCGCCATATGTGTTTGTGTGAAATACGTTGCGGTACTGTGCTTTGCTATGTGGTAGTGTAATGAATGATGATTCTGTTATTGTTCGGTTTGTTACAGCACAACAAAACATTCAACAACGAGTTCTTCCACTGCTGCTGATTTTCAATTGCGTTTTCTTTTTATTTTATTATGTACGTTTCTTTTCTCTGTTGTGTTCTGCACTACTCTACAAATTGTGGTTTCCATTAGATATGCTACAATAGAAACCCAATTTCATTATTATTTTTTATTGAATTCGTAAACATTGTGTAGAACGGAGATAAGTTCGGCAGGGCTTATTAGTCGGGATATATCAAGAATACCAAGGAGTTCAAAGTTTTTTACCCTTCATGCCTCCAGGCCGTACCATTGCAAATTTTTGGTGGGGGGATTCAGAATTGAAGTAAGATTGGTTAAAAAACGTTGACAAAATACCGAATAAACCCCAATTATATGGGATCTATATATATACCTATATATATATATATATATATATTCAATGAGGTCCGTTAAGAATTATGGATGACCCAGCTCACTCTATTTTTGAGATAAATTGGCTACATCTCACTTTCGTCTGAAATTTTAAAAGTTCTGTTTTCGCAAAAGTTCAAAGTCCGTATAAGGCAATTCATTGAAACGGATATGATCCACAAAAATTGCAAAAATATCCGCCATTTTTTCAACAAAATTTTTTGCTAAATTTCGTGTTTTTGGAAGGCCAGTGCCGCCTTTCTAGTAGAAGGATTTTCACAAATAAGATTTTATATTACCAGGAACGTAAAAAAAGCTTTCTGATCGCGGGTACCGATGTCATTCAATTGACAGATATAAAAATTTCACCGAAAAATACGTTTTTTTAGAAATTTGATCGCACAAAATTTTCACCTTCGGATGAGTATTACTCTGAAGCTGTGCATACTACATACACAAAATATATATCAAATTACTCAGATTCGCGACTACAATAATCTTGTAAACGTTTAAAAAACACTCAAAATCGAGCTTCAAAATGTCAGCATCATTTAAAGGTAGATGCAGTTAAAATTTTGAAAAAATATACATAAGATACGTAATCCCCATTTTGTTGGCTTCTAGTTTTACTTTGACACGAAGACTGTGAAATGAGTAGCTTAGTCATAAATCGATAGATAACATAAAACCAGTTAGCGGAGCAGTACACTGACTAGTAATACTAATCCGATGGTGAAAATTTTACGGAGGAAGATATATATCAACGTTTTTCGTCAATATAATAAACGGCGTAATTTTAAGATTTTTTTTTCTTATGCCCAAAATTAAAACCTCGTTAACTTTTGCGCGCATCAACCAAAAATTTCATCGCGAACGGTTTCGGAGTCAGAACATTTTTATGTGTACCAAAAATCATTGATGTGCCACAAAAACAAAAAAGCTGATTTTTTGAAAATGGAATATTAAAAAATCAATAAATATTAAAATTAATCGTTTTTTTCGGCTCCATACAAATTGGTCCGCCCTAATATATATATATATATATATATATAATACCGGTAAATACCTTTCACTGTGAGGTTGCAATTGCTTGCCCAAAATACAGAATAATGGCGATCACTATTATATGGGATCTATCGTATAAAGTGGACCGATATTTTGTGGGGAGATTTGCTATCGAATGAAATCTCATAGTACATCCTAGAAGTAGTGCAAAATTTCAAAGTTCTATTTAAAATTTTTCAAAGTCAATCGTGATTTCAATAGACGGAAAGGCAGATGCATAAATCGACATAGAATTATATTCTGATCAAGAACGAATGCAGTTGGGAATTGGGATTTAATATCCCGAGGTGTTGAAAACAGAAAGACAAACTCTCTACCTTATAGTGAATGGTATAAAATTACCGGTTGTAGCATTCCACTTTAGCTACGTTTACATGACAAAACCCTATATTTTTGTAGGATCGTTCTTTATCGTATGGAAATTTCTTTTAGGAATTAAAGAAAAAATATCAAAAAGGGTTTGTAACGGACAATTCCAAAAATAGACCAAATGATAAGAGTTAAAAAATCTCTTCGTCTAATGATAATACTAAAAGACCAAAAAATTCAAGAAAATAGTAACTTTTTGAGGTGTATTTACTCCTTGCGTTTATATTTTGTTCTATATATGCCGTATGCATAGATGCTGTTTGTTACAAAATAGAAATTCGATGTAAGTATATCCAATTGAATAGCTTTGAGATTCAAAGTCACTTATCAAGGCAGCACTCCTTTTACATACAAATGTCACACTGAATGCGGTAAATTATTTCAGTGAATTTTTGGGGTTATGTTGGTATTTGCCACAATCTAAAACCAAACCCTTTGTGCGAAATGGATAGATGGTCGGATGTTAACTCTTTAAAGTGAACTTCGTTTTGTTTATATGTTTCCTGGTGATGTTGCTGTTGTTGCCTTTACTTGGTGAGTGATAAACGCGTAAGCATTTGCTAAACAATTAACGTGTTGGCAACACATTCCAATTATTTATTGTGTCAACGAAAGCAAACACTATGTCTGCATGTATGCGCGTACATACATATGTGTTGAATTAAATGAACAATGAAAAACCATAAAGCCTAACAACAAATATCTAACTAACAATCCTGATGTTGAATAACGAAACAAATTCTTTGCTGCCACATCAACAACAACTGAAAACCAATTGCTGTTGTTGTGACAATTATGTTGTAGGCAAGGGAGTCGTTCTTCGTTTTTTTTTTTTTCTCGCTCTCTCTAGTTTGATATCATTTAATCTGAACCAATGCAGACAATCTAACCATTTGCTTCATTGGGAACAACTACCTTGACACACCTACCTTCTGCTTGTAGTTCGTTGTTTGCTGTTGTGGCATTCTGTCTGTCTTTCCTAAAAAAAATCCATGTACCCACATTTGTTAAGGCGCACTCGCACGCTTCTCTTGTCGCCCAGACTTTAACAAGCTTTAGAATTATGATACAATTTTTATTTGTGTAATTAGTCGCTAGCGATTTTCTGAATGGTTATGAAATCGTTTTGATAAACGATAATGGCTTATTATGTTGCAGCATATCGTTATTTGGTCCGCACTCACACTTCTAACTGTTGTCTACCGAAACCATTTCAAGTAGTGCGGGAAATATTTCAATACTTCATAATAGGGTGAAATGAAAATATTGGGTTATACATTATGTTAAAAATTAAGGATCAAGGTTGTATATAATTCGGCAAATATATGTTTATATTAACAACGTAATTTAGTTCAGAACTTCAACGGTGTATCTGACAAAGGTTTTTATCCAACTTCATTGATGGACCACTTGTAGACTCAATTGCTGTAGCGTGTCTTTACGACGATAGATTTGAGCGATGATCAATAAAATTCAGAAGACTACACATTGTTCACCGATCTTTACGAAATATTTTATGGGTAGGGTAAATGAACTACATGTTAGGGGAGACGGGGTACCTTTTTATACCCTTCACCACACTGTGCTACAGGGTATTATGTCTTTCTGCATATGTTTGTAACAGGCAAAAATAATCGAGATAGACACATGGTTCCTTTTGAGAATATGCATAGAGTCACTTTCTGAGTCGATTTAAGCATGTCGGTCTGTCCGTCCGTCCATGTATTTTTGTGAACAAAGAACAGGTCGCAATTATTATCCGATTTGGGTGAAATTTGGCACATGTCACTTATTTGGAGAAAATCGGTTCAGATTTAGATAAAGCCCATATATAGTTTCGTCCGATTTAATGTAAATGGTGTACCAAAGTCCCTATATATCTTTCGACTTGCACGAAATTTGGTATAGCCTACTAAATTAGGTCTAGAATGATGTATGTTAAGTGTCCTGAATATCGGTTCAGATTAAGATATAGCTCCCACATATATTTTCGTCCGATTTAAGGTAAATGGTGTACCAAAGTCCCTACATATCTTTCGATTTGCACGACATTTGGCATAGCGTAATGAATTAGGTCTAGAATGATGTGTGTTAAGTTTCCTGAAAATCGGTCCAGATTTAGATATAGCTCCCACATATTTTTTCGTCCGATTTAATGCAAATGGTGTACCAAAGTCCTTATATATCTTTCGATTTGCACGAAATTTGGTATAGTGTACTGAATTAGGTCTGGAATGATGTGGAATGTATATATATATATAAATATATTCGTCCGATTCAATGTATATGGTCCAATCGGCACAAACGACGTCTGTTAGGATTCATCTGTTGGATATACTCAAATTGGTGAAGGGTATCATATAGTCGGCCCGTCCGACTTTACTACTTTCCTTACTGGTTTTTTAATAGGTTTCGTCGTTGAAATCTATAGGAAAATTCGAATAGTTTACAAAAACAAATCGTTACAACCGATATGTTGTCGTTACAACCGATATTGTTTTGTGTGGGCTATAAAGGGCAGACATTCGGTACTTTTGGATTTCGTCGTTATAGCCGATATGGTGTTTTAAACGATGTCATTATAAACGATTTCGATTATACATATATGAAAGCTATCTCGAAATCTGTCCGATTTCAACGAAATTTAGAAAACATCATTCTATACACATTTTAAAACGCTATGCCAAATTTCGTGTACATTAATAAAAGATAATACGAAAAGATATAGGATAGCTTTATCGAAATCTAAATCAATTTTGACGGAACGCAATACATGTCATTTCAGAATCAATTCAGTACGCCATGCACAATATCGTCTCAATTGGACAAACCTTGGTGTACCATATACATAAAATTGGACGACCATATATATAGGGGTTATATCTAAATCTGAACACAAAAATATATGAACGGACGGACATGCCTATATCGACTCAGAATGTAACCATAGGTATCATATAGTTGGCCCCTTCCGCCTAGTTAGAGCTTGGACGAATACCTTTATCATTCAGATAGCGGTTCGAGTTTAAAAATTCTAACAAAATTTCGAATTTCTATCTGAAATACACTTAAAAACTGGTTTCAAGTAATTGCCATACACTGAACATTTGGGTTAAATACGTTAATACTCCCTATTGTATTATCATATAACATACTCGTGTGCATGTATTTGTGTCAACATTCAGACGTACACATAAACAGTTGCAATTGTTTATTTGTCACCGATGTTGCCGGTGTAGTTCATGTTGTTGGTTGATACCATTTAAATAGTCATTTCATTGAAATTTACGACAGTGACGAATCCACTCACCAACCAATGGTATATGTATATTAGAGACCATGTACACTGATGAACATTTGAAGCAGGTTGTATGTGTGTGTGCTCTGAAATGAATCTGTATGTTTCATTTCGTATGGAATGATTGTGCATTCAAATGTTTGGCGAACAACAACAGCTTCACAGCCATCCAACCTTTATTTGACATCCAAAGAACCCAAACCTACCAATTGTCGTCCAACACCCAGCCAGAAAAGGGTTTAAAAATGATTTAGCATAATACCATATGTTCGTAAAAATTATGACTCGTTTTTAATTACTGTATTAAAACAAATTAAGCTCGCCCGTTCGCCCATATACATATTTGTCCTTGGTGGCGGTGGTGTATGTCGTTTGCATGTTGTATTGCCGATTGTAGTCATAATGAAATCATGAAATCATATTTTTACTCTTTACAACATTAACGATTAACCAATCTGTGTACCGTTTTATATTGGGATGTTGTAAATTTGAATTTTACATGGAGATTTTTACCATAAAAACGTGATATACATATACATTTGATTGTCTTTGGTTATATATGATTGTCTTTTATTATATATTTGTATATGTCCGAATACAGTTAAGAAAATGAAACGGACTTATGTATATTTAAATCTTCTTTTTCTTATTGGAAATAGGATATGAAAAAAATTTCACGTCAGCACACTCTAGTATTCGGGAGCTGCAGTACATTTTTTCTGAAAAGTAAAATTACAATATCAAAAACAAAAAACACTTTATGTTATTCTTAGGGATATTTTTTAACTAATATTAAATTTTGAAAGACTTTTTCCTTGAGTTATGATTCACTATTTGTATACCCTTCACCACACTGGTATTATGTCTTCGTGCATATGTTTGTAACAAGCAAAAGGAAACGAGGAACAATGTGTCTGTTCCTTTTGAGAATATGCATAGAATCACTTTCTGAGTCGATTTATGCATGTCCGTCCGTCTGTTGATGTTAAATTGTAAATAAAGTACAGGTCGCATTTATAATCCGATTTGAATGAAATTTGGCACAAGTCACTTATTTGACCCAAGGACGAACCTTATTGAAATTGGAGAAAATCGGTTTAGATTTAGATATAGCTCTCATATATATTTTCGTCCGATTTTAGGTAAATGGGGCACCAAAGTCCCTCTATATCTTCCGATTTGCATGAAATTTGGCATAAAGTACTGAATTAGGTGCAGAACGATGTGTGCCAAGTTTCGAGAAAATGGGTTCAGATTTAAATATAGCTCCCATAAATAGGTTCGTCCGATTTAAGGTAAATGGGGCACCAAAGTCCCTCTATATCCTTCGATTTGTATGAAATTTGGCATAGAGTACTGAATTAAGTCCAGAATGATGTGTGCCAAGTTTCGAGGAAATCGGTTCAGATTTAGATATAGCTCCCATATACAGTTTCGTCCGATTTAAGGTAAATGGTGCACCAATGTCCCTATATATCAATCGATTTGCACGAAATTTGGCATAGAGTACTGAATTAGGTCCAGAATGATGTGTGCCAAGTTTCGAGAAAATCGGTTCAGATTTAGATATAGCTCCCATATACAGTTTCGTCCGATTTAAGGTAAATGGTGCACCAATGTCCCTATATATCAATCGATTTGCACGAAATTTGGCATTGAGTACTGAATTAGGTCCAGAATGATGTGTGCTAAGTTTCGTGGAAATCGGTTCAGATTTAGATATAGATATAGTTTTTTCCGATGCTATGTAAATGGTACACCAAAGTCCCTATATATCATTCGATTTGCACGAAATTTGGCATAGTGCACTGAATTAGGTGCAGAACGATGTGTGCCAAGTTTCGAGAAAATGGGTTCAGATTTAGATATAGCGCCCACATATACATACATATTCGTCCGATTTTACATACATTGTGCAACAACCTTCTAATGTTTGTCCGATTAACACGATTTTTTGCACAACGTATCAAGTTGAGACTTGAATAACGTTATTGCGTTTGGTTGAAATTGATGTAGATGCTGTCATAGCTTCCATATGTATTTCGAATGGATGTCTGAATGAAATTAAAATTTTACCTGTGCGGTGACCGAATAGCGTGTATTTATTTTGCTATAAGTCGTTTTTCATAAATTTGTCCCATGGTACGAAGTCGACTTTAAATCTGCCCGAATGAAATTAAATTTATCATAGGTTGCAGAAAGACTTGCGTATGTTCTTTGGAGGGGATACATATATACAATATACCCGAAGTGGTGAAGGGTATCATATAGTCGGCCCAGTCCGACATTACTGCTTTCCTTACTGGTTTAGTTCTACTTTCCAACAAATAATTATTTATAGTATTTCAAGATCGGTTTAGTTCGACTTCGCCTCCTTCTTCCATAATTTTATTAAATATTTATCAAGCCGCAGAGTTCAAGAGCAGTGTTCAATACTGGAACTAGTCAATCCGTATGTTAACCTTTTAAACAAGTCCATAATGTATTCAAAATTCTTAGCTTAGAGAATTCTAAACAAAAACAATTTAATATCTCTCATTTCTTAATTCGTCTTAATATGATTTCAGAACATAAAATAAATATAAATATGCATTCGATATAATTAAAATAAATAGAATTTCATATTGATGATCTAACTTTGCATGTAAAATATTCAACTTTATATCTTCACATTTGATTTGATTTTGTTTCGTTTTTCATACAATCGAAAACTCGTAAAATTGTGATGGGTTTGTTTTGTCCTCAACTTTATGACTGTAGTAATTTTTATCAAAGGTGCGGAAAAAATATGATTTTTAAATTGGTTCAAATCCAACAAAGACCAAAAAATGTACCGTCTGTAACGAAAATACGAATTCATTTAAAGATTTTAACATAAAAATTTTAATCAGCCATCGATATAAATTATTAATCAAAAGTCGTAAAAGCGGCCGTGAAGATGAGACAAACGTTTGGTTGCTTCGGACATCCATTACCTGTCTCCATATTCGGTTTGATTATTATTTTCATTTCTTTTTTCATTCCACTGTCGATGTGAAAAGCGAAGATGTTAAAAGAAGGGTGTAATTAAGTTAACGTCCAATACAAGGCATTCTGACGAACAATGTCAACAAAATTTTACGACATTTTTTTTATTTAAAAATATAATAATTATAAAGTTGATGACTGATCCCAGGTATTGCATTCGCTGTG
Organism: Musca vetustissima; assembly: GCF_032173495.1. Classification (NCBI taxonomy): domain Eukaryota; kingdom Metazoa; phylum Arthropoda; class Insecta; order Diptera; family Muscidae; genus Musca; species Musca vetustissima. The sequence continues at coordinate 10,318 of NW_026877972.1, read as the reverse complement.
ATGTTGATGCTAATGGTGAATTCGATGTATGCGATGTAGCAATTAAATTGTCATTTTTCTTTTTCTTGTGGTATCTTATCATTATTGTGAAATGAAAAATGTAGGTTTCTTTAACTGCTTGTATTTACTGCATTGAAATTCGTATAAAATTCCAATGAAAAAACTATTTGTGTGACTTTATTGGCCGATTTCGACTAGCTGAATCGAATTAGATAAGTGTATCCATCCATCTTTCCATTATACTTGTAATCAATGTACAGACAGTAATATTGATTTTTGCATGTAAATTCGGTTTGGGAGACACCCAAAGAAAAGATCAAGGATAAGCAAATGTTAAAAGTAATAGCCTGCTACAGTACGACGATCGAAAGGTGTATTTTACCTCCAGTGGGAAATACAATTAATTTTGGTTTTCTTAAACCTTTTTTAAGCATTTTTCGAAAAAGGTTTACCCGAAAGAACACGCAAACCTATACTTTTTCTTTTCAATTTGGGTTTCACAAGAACGAAATGGATTATCATTATAGGATCGAGAATATCAAACTTAGTAAATTTTTTCATTGTCTTCGATTGCAACATCGCGTATTATCCACCAAAATGTTCACATAACAGAATCTATAAAGAAAATAAAAACATTTTAAATATAGTTTATACACCTCGTGAATTAAAAATCCATGTTTAAAAAAAATACAATTTAACACAATACTAACCAAGGCATATTTATAGAAGTTAGTGTCATTTGAGAAATTGATAATTTTAACACTTTTTAATTTGTTTCTAATCTTTTATTTCAAATAATATGAAACAAAAATCCATAAAATTGTGTGTGTGTCGAATGGCATAATTTGTAGCAAATTAACTATTTATTAAGTATTTTATGATGGGAAATGCATTTTTATAAATTTTTATTACTAGGGTCTGCGCATTCTAATATTGAGGGTAATACCGAATATTTTGGGATAACGTAATATGGGGCTACCCCCAAACTTGGGCCAATATTGATACTTTTTGGTAGGGAGATTTTGTACCCAGTCAGATTTCCAAATATAAAATTACAGCCTTTTCTTTTGAAAAACGTGCCCAAACCTACCATAATATCGATAATAATATCAAATGAGATAACTGTATTTTTATACCCTCCAACACACTGTGGTACATGGTATTATGTCTTTGTGCATATGTTTGTAACAGGCAAAAGGAAACGAGATAGACACATGGTTCCTTTTGAGAATATGCATAGACTCACTTTCTAAGTCGATTTGTGCATGCCCGTCCGTCTGTCTGTCTGTAAATGTTAAATTGTCAACAAAGTACAGGACCCTATTGAAATTGAGATATATATTGGGATATATATTTGCGTCCGATTTAATGTATATTGTGCACCAAAGTCCCTATATAGCTTTCGATTAGAATAATCTGTATTTAGTTTCCTGAAAATCGGTTCCGATTTAGATATAGCTCCCATATATATTTTTGTCTGATTTAATGTAAATGGTACACCAAAGTCCCTATATATCTTTCGATTTGCACGAAATTTGGCATAATGATGTTAAGCTTCCTGAAAATCGGTTCAGATTTAGATATAGCTTCCATATATATTTTCCTCCGATTTAATGTAAATGGTGCACTAAAGTCAATATATATTATTGGATTTGCACGAAATTTGGCATAGCGCAATAAATTGGGCCTAGAATGATGTGTGTTAAGTTTCATGAAAGTCGGTCCAGATTTAGATATAGCTCCTATATATAACTTCGTCCGATTTAATGAAAATGGCGCACCAAAGTCCCTATATGTCTTTCGATTTGCACGAAATTTGGCATAGCGTACTGAATTAAGTCTAAAATGATGTGTGCTAAGTTTCGGTTCAGATTTAGACATTTCTTCCGACTTTATGTAAATTGTGCACTAAAAGTTCCCATGGTGCGAAATGGAAGAAGTCAAATTTTGCCGTCTTTAAAAATGAGAAGAATAGATCATTAAGTTTTAAAAAATTTATTATTTAAATATACATTATTGATAGAAAATAGATGGAAAAGCATTACTAATCGTAAAAATTTATTAAAATCGAAGATAATATTTTATATTCATTAAGCTCACAAAAATAAATAACTTCATTGTGCTTAATGTATTGTGTATATATTAAATGTTCTGCATATTAACAGAATAATGTGTAGTTCAAATCAAGTCTTCTATTTTTAGTTTTTTTATTTATGTGATCAATATTTACTACACAATAACGAGTGCTTTGTTTTTGATTTTTAGCTAATTTTTTACTCGACGTGGGGTAGAAAACCTTCTTTCAACTGATGCTGTGGTTACCGGTATTGCTATTAAAATTTCTAACAATATATTTATATTTGGAAATAGATTTTCGTCACATACTACAATCGCATCAAGTCGATGGTCGAGGGATCTTTCGCTTTCCACATAGTGATCCACAGATCCACTTTCAGACATTTTTCATGAAATGGTATGATTTCTATAAAATCTTAACATTAAAATTTTATAATTCTCGATATTGGTTTAACTATTTTTTTTTTTCATTTTCAAGAAATCTTTATCCCAAAAATGGAACAAATACTGTGGTTCTCTTAAAATATTCGGATTCGAACACCGCCTGTATTTTTGCATACAAACCATTCTTGGCACCTAAATTTCTATTTCCTAGAATAAATCCAAATTAAATCTTACCATTTCCCCTATTTCTTCCAAATATTCTACTATCACCACTATAGATTCGTTAAATATTTGTACGCAATCATGTTGCTCAATCCATCGTGTTTCACAATATGAATGTCAATTTGCTTCACCAAATATTCTATAAAAAGTAGCAGCCCGTTTTGGATTTTCTTAAAAATTAGCAAATTTCCAAAATTGTACTTCGAATTTCTCGAATCTGTGAAGCTGCATTTAAATTTAATTTTAAAATATGAAAAGAACAATCAATGTATACCACAGGAATGAGTTTTGATTTAATAATGGTCTGCACTCCATTATAATTACCTGACATTGCCTCTCAAAAATGTTGGATCCAAACCCAAACTGATTATTGTGTTTATTATGACGGTCGAAAAAAAAATATGTATATATATGGTTTCACCCGCTAAAACCGATAAAAATACACCATTTTTCACATCTTTAGCAATAGGCTTCTGGATGTATTCATCAATTAGTTCTATTAACTCGTTCTGTATTCTGGAACTCAGGTACATTGAATTTCTGGGAATACACATTTTCTAGGTTTATGTCTACGAGGAGGCTTTACTTTTCCTCAAGGCGATGACTTCCCTTTCACACAATAAAATTGTCTCAATGACCCCTTTAACTTTATACTTTAGTTCTTTCAATATATCTGAAGCTTGTTTGTCCATAACATGTTCTATACGTTTTAAAACATATTTCATTCTCGATATAAAGTCCTCATCATCGCATCTTTGTGATATTCCTATTTTCGTGGGCGGTGAAACATTCAATAGCATCTTTCAAATTTGTAAGAGGGTGCGACAGAAGTAATTTTGGAACTCGGTGGTTGCCCTTTCCGCATCCTTCTTTTTGAAAATGCGATGCCGACTTTACAGAAATCACCTTTTGCTAAATGTGAATATGCGATACAAGAAATCCGGGGGCCGGAACGGGTAGAATTGAAATGAAAATGCAACTCAATTCGAACAATTTTGCACGTATAAGAAAATATCAAAATAATAAGCGATTTTTAATATTTTGTCCATGATATATGCTCTTCTTTAAACTTTCTATGTGGTTTGGCATATTCTCCACCAATTTTATTATGATTTTGTCTACAATTTTGTTACATACATCTTGTCTATACAGAAATTTTGAGAATTTTAGTGGATTAAAAATGTTTCTCTTGCAAAACTGAACTTATTTAAAAAAAAAATCGGGGGGACCCGGGCCCCCTGGACCCCCCTGCGTGCGTCCATGGTGAAGGGTATCATATAGTCGGCCCCGTCCGTCTTTACTACTTTCTTTACTGGTTTTTATATAGATGTATTTTGCCTTATTATGCAGATCTGTATCAAAATCTATATATCTAGGAAAATGGACTTGTAGCATTTACATGTTAAGCCAGCTATATGTTCTCTGCATCTTCCAACCAATTCATTCGTCAATATATGCATAACTATATCAAAAGCTCAATTTCTAGAAAAATTGTACATGCCCGTCATTATAGGCCTAATTGGAAATGTTGCATTCAGGGGTAATAGCCTAGACAGACGACAGCCTTAATTTGCATTAAAAAATTCTTAATTTGAATTAATTTTTAACCCTGACAGACGAGAGTTTCTGCATTTACAAAACAGTTTTTTGTTTCAAAAGCATTGTTTGTCTGTGTGTAGGAAGACAATTTTGGGATTTGTTTCGAATATTTTTCGGGATAACGTCTTTATGAAATGGATACATGGCATACATGAAGAATAGAAGTTATGACGTTAGCAATACAGCTCCCAATTTGAAAGAATGTTGAAATTTGCCTTTATTTATAATTTTTATATTTATAAACGTAAACAAATTTGACAACAATTAATTGATTTTCGACAGCATTGCCATATTGAAATTGGTTAATTCAGTATAAATTCAGTTTGATTTTGTGCATTTACGATACATAAAAATGAGGATAATGTACAAGTTAATTTGAATTAAGGCTGTTAATGCAAATTAAGGCTGTCGTCTGTCTAGGCTATAATATATCACAAAATTTGCGCAAACACACAACAAATATAAATCGCATTTTTTAAATACTTTCGGTTAACAGTTATTTCAATTTTTCGCCGTTCGCTACAACCATTCCAAAATGTCTGGGCGTAATCATCTTAACTGACATAGTTTTTCAAACACCTATGTCTGTCCGAATGACACGAAAGTTAGCATAGACCAGCAATTTTATTGGTATAGACTTGTCTCAAGTTTGGTTCAAAATTCTCCGATATCATGTAAATAATGCACCAAGGATAATATCGTATGTCTGTCCAATCGACGACCGTTTCCTTAAATTTTTAAATTATATATACAGTCGATATCGATTTTAACGACTATAGATTATAGCGACATATTTCGATTTCGATAGTTGTAGGCGTCGTCATTGACTATAAACAATATTTAAATAGGTAGACCAGTAAATATTTACGTATAACTCCCACATCCTGGTACACAGAACAACGTAATTGGTATCAATTTAAAAGCCAACCACTCGTTTGGGACCATTTGACCTGCTAAATATTGACCGATCTTCATCAAAATAGGCATCCTTATTCTCTGTGTAAAATTTAGTAATGTTCGGGTAATAATTGTAGCATCTGGATCGACCAGAAATAAATACAAAAAAGTTATTGGTCTATTTCGTCCTCTAAATATTAACCTCTTCTTTAGCCATGGATGGATGGACACACATGCTTAGATCGACTCAGCTAGTCGAGATACTAAATGGTGGGCCGAGGTTCAAACAATTTTAACAAATATAATGAAATGAAATACCCACAATTCTTCTTTTTCAGAGACAACATTTTAAAGTCAATTTATCTGTCGATAATTTAACGTCCACGATAAAGTTGTCGCAAAGAGTAAATTCAAATCTCAGCCTCAGATTATTTTTATTATAATACTGATCGTGTTACTATGAAATAGCATTTAGAAGTTAGATTATAGCGACATATTTCGATTTCGATAGTTGTAGGCGTCGTCATTGACTATAAACAATATTTAAATAGGTAGACCAGTAAATATTTACGTATAACTCCCACATCCTGGTACACAGAACAACGTAATTGGTATCAATTTAAAAGCCAACCACTCGTTTGGGACCATTTGACCTGCTAAATATTGACCGATCTTCATCAAAATAGGCATCCTTATTCTCTGTGTAAAATTTAGTAATGTTCGGGTAATAATTGTAGCATCTGGATCGACCAGAAATAAATACAAAAAAGTTATTGGTCTATTTCGTCCTCTAAATATTAACCTCTTCTTTAGCCATGGATGGATGGACACACATGCTTAGATCGACTCAGCTAGTCGAGATACTAAATGGTGGGCCGAGGTTCAAACAATTTTAACAAATATAATGAAATGAAATACCCACAATTCTTCTTTTTCAGAGACAACATTTTAAAGTCAATTTATCTGTCGATAATTTAACGTCCACGATAAAGTTGTCGCAAAGAGTAAATTCAAATCTCAGCCTCAGATTATTTTTATTATAATACTGATCGTGTTACTATGAAATAGCATTTAGAAGTTAGATTATAGCGACATATTTCGATTTCGATAGTTGTAGGCGTCGTCATTGACTATAAACAATATTTAAATAGGTAGACCAGTAAATATTTACGTATAACTCCCACATCCTGGTACACAGAACAACGTAATTGGTATCAATTTAAAAGCCAACCACTCGTTTGGGACCATTTGACCTGCTAAATATTGACCGATCTTCATCAAAATAGGCATCCTTATTCTCTGTGTAAAATTTAGTAATGTTCGGGTAATAATTGTAGCATCTGGATCGACCAGAAATAAATACAAAAAAGTTATTGGTCTATTTCGTCCTCTAAATATTAACCTCTTCTTTAGCCATGGATGGATGGACACACATGCTTAGATCGACTCAGCTAGTCGAGATACTAAATGGTGGGCCGAGGTTCAAACAATTTTAACAAATATAATGAAATGAAATACCCACAATTCTTCTTTTTCAGAGACAACATTTTAAAGTCAATTTATCTGTCGATAATTTAACGTCCACGATAAAGTTGTCGCAAAGAGTAAATTCAAATCTCAGCCTCAGATTATTTTTATTATAATACTGATCGTGTTACTATGAAATAGCATTTAGAAGTTAGTAGTGGTTTCAAAATTTGAAGAATAAATATTTATATAAAATCAAAACATTAAATATTACACAATGATTCTAATATTTTTATTGTCCATTCGACTGGCATTTGTTCATGATTAAAAAACTGAATAAATATTATCCTCATATATGCATATCTATTCGTATATGTTCTTGGACACCACATTGCCTATCAGATATTTATGTGATTGTCTGAATGAGTATATATATTGCATATGTTATCGGTATAACAACATGTTACAATCATTGTTAGCTTCTTTTCTAAGTATCGTGTCAAACATGCCATATACGCTGACACTTGACAATTCCCATCCAATTCATATTTTCAAATTGGTTAAACAAAACAACAACAACAACACCTATATACGTTATGCCAAGGACATACGACAGAAAACATCAATAGACAAATAGAATGCCAGTGTTAGCTGTAAAATTGTCATTGTCAGAAAAATGAATATCTGTTGTCCGGCACGGTTTTATTTCACGCGAAAAAGAAACGTAAAGATAGCTAACAACAACAACTTTTCAAAAACGACACATAAAACTTAAATAATACGAAAAACGAATCGGCAGAACAACAGCACTACACTGGTCGTTGTATTGAAACAGGAACAACATCAATTTAAACTATCATTCAGAAAATGGCCAGCATGACTGGTCGCCCGACTGATGTTCAAAAAAAGGAAAAAAGCTTGCGTGGACATAGCATAGCGACAGGCAAAAACATAACAACTTTGAAATTGGTATAGAATAAAGCCATTATTTGCATATGTGATAAACATGAAACAAACAATGGTCATTGGATAACGAAATATTTTCATCAGATCATAAATGAATTGGAAGGGTGTAAAATACTGGTTGGTGGTGGTAGTTGGATTTCTTTGGATGAGATATAGTTTATTCGGCAAAAGTTGTCAACGGCATTTTTTTGAATTAAACAAGTACAAAAACTTTATAGTGTGCAATTATTTAAGGTAAATGTTCCAATTTAATTAAAAAACATGTTTTAATTTGGCTAAAAATGATTATGCATGTATATAAAATGTAACTCTATTTACAAACAAAAAAATTATATTCATTATTAGATTAAGAGTTCGTCCATAAATTGACGAATGTCATAAAGTAGATTGTTAACATATGTTCGGTAAAAAGACTGCAAAGTGATATTTTGGATCATGGTACCAGAAAGGGAATGCGTATGGTGCCAGAAAAGGCTACATCAATGGGTCTCAATTTCAAGCCTAATTTTATCTAGGTTTAATAAATACATTGCAATTGTCATTACCAGAAACAATGGACCATGACACCTATTATCGGTCGTAATACATATATACTTGATGTGTTTATGTCTGTTTCTTTTGAAATCTCTTTACATATCACAATTTTTTAGATAGAGTTTTCAAATATTGCAATTATCTATATTGGCTTAAGGTTCGAGGTTAGACTCATACCGTTATATGGCTCTGATCAGATATTTTGGATTCTCATTGGGTAGTAAATCTATCTACCCAAAAATTACTTACGTTTTGGTATAGCCATATTACGCTACCATTAATTTTCGGTATTTTGGGGATTTCAGTCAGGCCTTTTTAGTTATTTATTCAAATGATTTAGGTTATTTTTTAAATTCTATAGAAAACAGACGACATTCCATATAATTACATGTTACATCCGGTTACTGTAACGCGGTGATTTTCGGAACGCTACTCTAGGTAGGTTAACGCTAATGGTAAAATACAGGCACACGTTATATGATTATATTATGTTTATATTATTATACCCCACACAACTATGTTGTCAGGGTATTATAGCTCTGTGTGGCCAAAAGGGTTTGTAACACCGCGAAATATTGGTCCTAGACCCTTTTTGTATACCGATCGTCATATCCCGAAATGTGTGCCCGTCCGTCCGTCAATTATAATTTGTATACACGATACAGGCCACAGTTATCGACCAATCGTCATCATGTAGGACGGGTTCTGGATGGCTTAGAAATTTTACCTGTAGTTTTTCTACTCTAGAGGTCACTAGTATAGGTAAATATCGCGAAATATTACTCAGGCTCGGAATAAAGATCCGCAGAAAGTTAAAGTTCAGTGGTTGTTGTTGTAGCAGCTTGTACTGCTGTGCATTTCTTCTATTTTCCTTAACCTGGTTCTGCTTCTAACACCATGTTCAGGAAGGCTGCGACCTGGTTGAGTTCAAAGATAAGATGGAGTTAGGTGAGTAGGTTTGGCTGGGCAGTTGAATACGTGTAGCGTGTCCTGTGGTCCGTTACAACATGCCGGGCAGATATTGTCGACCTCTCCATCTATTCGTGCCCAATATGAATTGAGGCGGCTACACCATCCAAATCTTAGTTGTGCCAAGACCACTCTGGTTTGTCCAGGTAGCTGCTGCTCTTCTGCACCTATCATAGGCGGATGACCTCCGAGGATGGTATTCACACTATATTCTTGAACTGCTTCCTCAACTGCATCCCTGTGAACACGATTCAATCCTGATTGATAGGCCTGTTGATCTATAGGCTCCTAGGTAGTGGGTGCTTATCCATTAGGTAACGGTTTGGATGGCTACTCCTATAACACCCAAGCAGGTATTGCATCGACAATATCTTGTAGTGTTGACGCACAGGAAGGATGTTCGTCTCCTCATGTAAGTGGTCTACTGGAGTCATCAGGAGACACCCTGTTGCAGTCTTTAGGGCTTCATTCGGGCATTATTGAAGACATTTCCACTGCGTTGCACTGACGTTAGCGGACCACACTGGCGCCGCATAGTTTACCACAGACCGGCCTATTGCTGTATAAGTCGTTAACAAGGCTTCTTTGTCAGCTCCCCAAGTGCTGCCGGCTAGCGACTTGAGAACATTGTTTCTGCTCATGACTTTATCGCAAATAGCTGTGGCATGCGCGGACGACTTGTAGAGACTGTCGAATGTGACCCCTAGAACCTTGCGGTAATTAGTGGTTGGAATTGTGGACATTTCGACCTGCACATTCAAAGATAGCCGCATCACCGCTGTCCATGTGGTAAACAGTGTGGCTGTTGACTTAGTGGCGGATATTTCCATATTCCTCGACCGGAAAAAGTCTGCGATATCCACGAGATAGTGGTTCAGCCTCTCGCAAATGTCATCAGTTTTTGGTCCTGATGCCAAAATCGTACAATCATCAGCATATGTTACGATCTTTATGCCGTCCGGTGGGCGTGGAATTCCAGAGAGGTAGAGGTTAAACAGTTCCGAAGATATCACCCCTCCTTGGGGAATTCCCAGTTTAACACTACGGGCCTTCGACTTCCTGTCTCCGAATTCCACGTATGAATGGCGTCCACACATATAGTTCACGATCCAACGTTTCAAATTTGGCTGGAGGGCTGTTCTCTCGACGTCCTCGAACAGCTTGGCGTGACTGCCTTTTATAGGTCCAGCGTCATGGTGGCGCT
>NW_026877971.1:0-22982 GCF_032173495.1 Musca vetustissima | reverse complement strand
TTTTTTTGGCAGTGTGACATTTTTATACCCTTCACCACTCTGTGGTACAGGGTATTATGTGTTTTGCGCATATGTTTGTAACAGGCAAAAGGAATCGATATAGACCCATGATTCCTTCTGAGAATATGCATAGAATCACTTTCTTAGTCGATTTACGCATGTCCGTCTGTCTGTCCGTCCATGTATTTTTGTTAACAGAGTACAGGTCGTATTTATGATCCGATTTGTATGAGATTTGGCACAGTTCACTTATTTGGCCCAAGGACGAACCCTAGAAAAACGGTTCATATTTAGATATACCTCCCATATATAGTTTCGTCCGATTTTTTGTGAATGATACACTAAACTCCCAATATTTGTCCGATTGGAACAAAATGTTGCACAGCGCACTGAATCAGGTCCATGCTTATGTGTGCGGTGTTTTGTTGAAATCGGTTCAGATTTCATTTTCTAAAGTACGTAACATCTACTGACCGACAATTTACAATGACATCTCCCCAAATATAAAGTACCCGATATAATTAAGATATATTGTGGGGAGTATTTTGTTAAATTGACAACACATTATTCTAAAACACATATTCCTTTATAATTATCAGCTCAATCTCTCAAATAAATTGTCAAGAAATTTGCCACAAATTACAATTCACATGCAGGTAAGGGTTTGATATAAATTCTAATTCTACACAATATGCTCTCTCAAATACCCTCTCCCCCAGAAAAGGACCATGTCAATAGACTGCATTGCGTTTATTTGCTCACTCACACTTTCATTTGACTTAATATTCCAATAACATTCAGAAAAAAAACTAAAAAAACTACTGCAAAGAGGAAATGCTACAAAAATATTTAATTTAAAACGAATGGTACGAAAAAAACAACTACTTCTACAATCTCAACTGTCAATCAACATAAAACCAGAATATTGTTTTTTCCTCTGTTTGTTTTTTGGTCAAATATCTCAGAGCCACAAATTCTATGAAAGAGAATGGATGGAATGTTTACAGACACCAAGTAATGCAAACATGTATGAGGTATTAAACTAGAAGTAGAAAAAAAATTGGACCGCAACAGCACAAAAAAAGCAAAAGAAATTCCGAGAATGCGAAAACAATATCCTTATATGTCTGCATATTTGAATATTATTTACTACCATTCGGGAAGTATGTATGTTAGACTGACAAAGGACTTAGTCAAATATGTATTGGAGGGAGTTTTTTCCAAACAAAAAAGTTTCGGATTTTTGTAATATGCGATAAGGGAATAACAAGAATAGAGTATGTTATGAATAAAAAAAGAAAAGGAAAACTATTTCACTTTTTGAAATATAATGAAAAGCTCCAAGTGATTCGCTAACATTTTCGAATATTGTTTAATTTTAATTATTTCAGCAAAATTTTCAAAATTGGTTAAGCTTTCACGCATTCAAATACTGTGTCTCAAAATCGAGTCCGTACATAATGATACATTTTCGAGGGCTACTATATATATTTCTGGTCAATGCAAATGAGTGCTGCCTGACGACATCTGAGATTTCCATAGTAAATTTTGAAATTTTAGCATAAATCTATTCAGTGCGGTTTGACGTACGATCATGTGTAGTGTTGTTTACGGTGACGTGAAAAAGTCATTTATAATAAAACAAATAAATTAATCGTTAAGCTATGCTGGCCGATCTTCTTATAGTCGGTACAATGAGGTCGAGATCGAAAACATATAAACGCTAAACGAAATAATAAACTACAGACATGGTATTTTTATTAAATGTGTATAACCGTACCGCTTGATATAGTTTCCTGCTGGTAAGGTATTAAAATAGTATGCAATTTTGTCGAACGTAAATCCTGTTTTCAAAAATTCTACTGTTCATTATATATGCGAAGGCAATCAAAAAAAATATATTGTCATCATAATTAACTTTTTTTTTCAACGTAGCATATTTTAATAGCATAATGATATGAAGGGATTAATTTCGGTAACGTATATAATGGATTCATAAGCTTTATTGTTTTTAATACTTTAATTTCTTTGTCGAAAACGAAAACACAAAAACATATTTAAACGTTAATACATTTAAGGGATTTTTTTATACTTCATATATATTTTTTTATAAATTATGCTTTAATGCATTAAAACCACACACACTTACACATATCTTCTACTTTATGCTAGCAATTAACCACTGCTTGATATTTAAATGAAAGAGAGAAAAGCTTGATATTAAACATAAGATTGAAAAAATCTTTTTTCTTCTATAAATACCACCACTTGCCGTTCACACAACACCACGATGACTGAAAGGCATACCACACCTACCTACCCACGCAAACTCACACATATATCTGTTTATATTAAACTTTTCATTAATTTAATAATACTTAATAATGCATATGACAGTGGTAAGTATGCGTGTGTGGGGTGGGGGTGGGGGAGAATGAGATGTGAGTTGTATGTGTAGTGAAGTGTTCTTTGCGAAGTGTTATTAATAAATGAAAGAAGGAACAGTGGTAAATTGTGATATACATATCGTATAAACTACATGTGTTGACAAAGTCATTTTCAATTTTAAATTTTTTGTTAGTTACGCCTTTTTGCATTTTAGCTGACGATATACATTATATATTTATGTGTACGCATGCAGAATTTATGGGAAAATCAAAGCACAGATTATCGAGGTACACAGTTTGATGTGGAATGTAATCAGAGAAGGCTTAATGCTCTGAACTTCTCCGACAAAAAATATTCTTAAAATACCGCATTTATTGTGCTGGACTACAGTAAAAAATGTTCTTTAAAACTCCTGGAATTCCCTAAAAATATATTCTTAAAAAAGTTAAACAAAAATTAAGGCTCAGAACATATTTAAAAGAATATAAAAAAAAAAAAACTTTTTTAGGTAAGCCAGCTTGATCCCTAAAATCTAAAAGTACTTAGCCTTGACGTTGTGGATGTAACAAAATTGGGGAAGAAGGGTTTTTTGTTTGGCGGAGTGATACATAACTCCCTGGGACAATATCCCAAGCAAAAAACTAAGAGAACTGATGAGGATTTGCGGCGAAATCCGAAACTATAGTCTTCTCTGCCTTTCCTGAAAGTAATCAATGTGACCATAACCCACTTTAAAAATAAAAATCTTGTTGTTTTTATTTTTAAAACAACAAGAAGGGGATCAAGCTGGCCACACTGAATCTAAAAAAACAATAAAATAAAATCCCCCTTTTAGTTTCAGTAAATCCTTGAAAGAAATTAAAAACAAATTCGCGCTTAAGGCTCTGAACATCCCTGAAAGAAATTATTTTCAAAAACCCACGCTTCAGGCTCTGAACATACCAGAAAAATTATTCAAATAAATCTATGATATTCAGGCTCTCAACATCCTTGTTATTATTAGTTGGGTAAAAGGAAATCAATCGTTTCTTTCGGCAGATGTACTGATAGATTCCTCGTAAAGTATCGATCAAGGAAGGCTGACATTTCGCAGTACTTTTTGATGTTAAAGATGCATCTCGCACAGTTAGGCCCGTCGTCGGAAATTTCGATAAAAGCGGAGAAATTACTGAAGTTGACTGGCATGTTAATATTTATTAATATTTACAAATATTTATTTAAAATATCCACGTCTAAGGCTTTGAACATCCCTGAAATAAATTACTTTAGAAATCTGCGCTGAACATCCCTGGAATAAACTATTTTAAAAATCCGCTCCTAAGGCTCTGAACATTCCTGAAAATAACATTTATTTAAAATATCCCCGCCTAAGGCTCTGAACATCCCTGAAATAAATTATTTTAAAAATCTGCGCTGAACATCCCGGAAATAAATTATTCAAAAGTCCGCTTCTAGGGCTCTAAACATTCATGAATGAAATTATTTAAAAATCCACTCCTAAGGCTCTGAACATTCCTGAAATAAATTATTTAAAAAGGCTCTGAACATCCCTGTAAGAAATTATTTAAAAAATGCAAGCTTAACATGCCTTAAATATATATATATATATATATATATATATATTTATACCCTACACAACTATGTTGTCAGGGTATTATAGCTTTGTGCAGCCCCAAAAGTTTGTAACGCCGCGAAATATTGGTCCTAGACCCACCTTTAAGTATACCGATCGTCATATCTCGACTAGCTGAGTCGATCAAGACATGTCCGTCTGTCCATTATAATTTGTAATTTGTTGACCTTTAAATTAATACCAATTATATTGTTGTATGTGCTCGGATGTGGGAGTTACACCTAAATATTTACTGGTATCTCCGTATCCGTATATTATTTAGTAACCCATTATCACTCTAGAGCGCGGAACTATAGCGCTGATCACTTTGAAATGTTCCATAAGGTTCCAGTTATGGTCAAGGACAAGGCCTATAATTTTCGCTGATGATCAGATAATATTTTTGGAATGAAGTGGACCGAAAACTTCATTTTTTGTGTTATTTTCGAGTCGATATATAGACCACAAATGAAAGCCGAACATCACAACACAACTCACGGTGAAGGGAATCTGGACAATAACTGTACTGAATACTCGTAATATTCGGAAAATATGTCAGTGTGAGGAAGAGGTGCTGTTTACCTCTAATCGGGCAAGAGGATGCCAATATCACGAAATATTGCCCAGGCTCGGAATAAAAATCCGCAGAACTATATATAAACTACCGCAGTTCCGTGGTAGTTGTGTAGGGTATCGTATGGTCGGCCCCGTCCGACTATACTGCTCCGCTCACTGTTTTTTTTTTTAAATCCACGCTTAATGCCCTGAACATCTCTGAAAGAAATTATTTAAAAAATCTACGCTTAAGGATCTGAACATCTGAGAAAGAAATTATTTAAAAAATCTACGCTTAAGGGTCTGAACATCTGCCAAAAAAATTTTTTGAACATCTGATAAAAAAATAATTTTAAAAATCCACGCTTAAGGGTCTAAATATCTGAGAAAGAAGTTATTTAAAAAGTCCACGCTTAAGGGTCTGAACATCTGGGAAATACATCATTTGAAAAATCCACGCTTAAGGGTCTGAACATCCGAGAAATACATTATTTAAAAAATCCACTCTTAAGGGTCTGAAATAATTTAAAAAAATCCATGCTTAAGGGCCTGAACATCTGAGAAAGGAATTAATTAAAAAATCCACGCTTAAGGGTCTGAACATCTGAGAAAGAAATTATTTAAAAAAATCCACGCTTAAGGGTCTGAACATCTGAGAAATACATTATATGAAAATCCACGCTTAAGGGTCTGAACATGTGAGAAAGAAATTATTTAAAAAATCCACGCTTAAGGGTCTGAACATCTGAGAAATACATTATTTGAAAAATCCACGCTTAAGACTCTGAACACCCCTGAAATAAATGATTTAAAAAATCCACGCTTAAAGGTCTGAATACCCCTGAAATAAATTATTTAAACAATTCACGCTTAAGAACATCCCTAAAAGAAATTATTTTAAAAATCCACGCTTAAAAAATCCACACTTAAAGGCCTAACACCCCTGAAATAACTTATTAAAAAAATCCACGCTTATGGGTCTGAACATCTCTGAAAGAAATTATTTAAAAAATCCACACTTACGGGTTTTAATTAAAAAATCCACACTTACGGATTTTAATTAAAAAATCCACACATACGGATTTCAATTAAAAATCCACGCTTAAGGAGACCAAACCCATTCTCGGTTTCAAAAAAATTTAAGTATTTATTTTGATTTAATTTGAACCTACACTAATTCAAGAATGTCCCTATAAATTTTAAAGTGAAAATCGAAACAATTTTTGAAGATATGGCCGATTTATTGTGTAAGCATCAGGTGACAGCAAGAGGGCTTCTCAAACTTTAAACGCATTTTTCCCAAACAGCGATTTTGCGAATGGCGGGCACGATAACTCAAAAACTAATAATCCGATCGATTTCAATCGGTGGAGATCTTCCTTATTTTTTAACTTAGTTTGTGGTCAAAAATACGCGATTTTTCAAAAACAGTTCCGCCATTTTGTAATTGTTGTGCGAAGTCAATAATCCTAGTTCATATGAGAGCCAGACATGTACTCTTTCTATCACCGTTGGAATTTTCGGATTACGATGTTCCCGTGAGGAGTTATCATGCCCGCCATCAAAAATAAGGGCATTTCTTTGATAACGAAAAACAACAACAAAACAACAGCAAAACTTTTTGTAAATTATTTTTCTTCCTTTTAAAATCTTCAAATATATATGTGCAAAGTTAAAAACCTTAACATGCATTGGTATACATTTACCAGCACATTTAAAATCATAAAAATAAAAAAAATTCAGAAGGGGGTTCCCTTAAGGCTCTGCACATTCCTGAAAAAATTATCTAAAAAACACACGCCTAAGGCTCTGAACATTGCTGAACATTCCTGAAAAAAATTATCTAAAAACCCACGTCTAAGGCTCTGAACCAGGGACGTACGCAGGGGGGCGGCCCTGGGGACCCGGCCCCCCCCCCCCCCCCCCCCGAAATGATTTTTTTTTCACAGTAAATTTATGTTTGCAACAGCGAATTTTTTCATTTTGTACTACCGGGCCCCCCCCGAAATGAAATCTAAAAACCCACGTCTAAGGCTCTGAACCAGGGACGTACGCAGGGGGGCGGCCCTGGGGACCCGGCCCCCCCCCCCCCCCCCCGAAATGATTTTTTTTTCACAGTAAATTTATGTTTGCAACAGCGAATTTTTTCATTTTGTACTACCGGGCCCCCCCCGAAATGAAATCCTGTGTACGTTGCTGCTCTGAACATTACTGAAAAAATTATCTAAAAAACCCACGTCTAAGAAAAAAATATTGAACATCCCTTTAAGAAATTATTTAAAAAATACACGCCAAAGGGTCTGAGCATTCTTCAACAAAGATATTTTAAAAATCCACGCTTAAGGCTCTAAAGTTTCCTGAAAAAAAATATTTAAAATATCCGGGCTTAAGGATCTGAACATAAATGAAAAATTATTTAAAAAATTCCTGCTTAAGTTTGTGAACATTCCTGAAAAAGTAATTTAAAAAATTCTTGGCAAGAATGTAAAAAATTATTAAAAAATCCGCAATTCCAACTCCGAAAATCATTTAAATTATCCCGGAAAATTCCGGGAAAATACATTTTCAAAATCTTATAAATATATTTTACATCTCAAAGAATAAAGTAAAGGACATGTGAACATCTCTTAAAATACATATTTAAAAAACCTGGTACAAGGCTCAGAAAATCCCCGAAAAAAGAAGAGTACTTTTTTCTAAAAATCCAAGGCTGTCAATCCATGAAAAAAGATTTAAAAAAATCCTCTCTTGATCTTGGATTTGTTTTAAAAAATGTCCTTCATGTAAACCACAGTTCATTAAAACTAACCAATGTTAAGTATAAGCCTATCGCCGGTTGTTATTTTTTAATTTATTTGCTTATCATTAGGCTGTGATATTTTGCTTTGTATTTCCTTTCATGTGGTGAAGAAGCAGCAGCCTCTCATCATTATGGCTAGAAGGAAGTTAGGCTGTAAAACAAAACAAAAGCCTTTATTAACGCCATATTTTACGCGTATTTCAAGCGATTATTTATGAAAACAACAAAAAACACAAAGCAAACAAATAAATAGCTACCCACACACACTCACATCAAAAGCGACGCACCAACTTCCAACATAAACAATGACAAAGTAACGGCTTCCGAAGATTAAACAAAAAGTCATAACCATTCAAAATGAATATCCTTCTACATGTTTTTCCTGGCGGCAGCATTGTTTTAGTCTAAAATCTAAGACTACCAAAAGAAGAAGAAGAAGAATAGGTAACACCAACATTGTTGTATTCATAGTTGTTGGGTTATTTTTTCTTTTTGTTAAATTTATGTAATTTGTCTGTGTATGCGTGCGGATGTGGGCGGGGATGAGTGAGTGTGTGAGAGATATATGTTTTTATTAAGACAAAACGTAGCCTAAACGTATGTCACAGCTACAGCTAGGCTAAGTTTGAATATCTACTTTTTTATAATGTCTGCATATGACTGACATGTATGTGTCATGCGTTCATAATAATATTTTTTCCTCTCTCTCCAACACTTCGTTTGCCATCATTATCATCGTTTATAGAAAATTCCTAGCGACGCTATGGGACATAATAGCATACACAGTAGTTACCAAGTGAAAAAGCCTTAAGTTCGGCCGGGGCGAACATTGGATATCCTCCACCATAGATATACTGACAGTTACTAGAAATTACATTTCTAAAAAGGGATTATGTAAAACCATAATAGAAATTTCAGAAAATTTTAATGGATAATTATTAAGGCTGGGGGCTTATGGCTAATGACGGTGTATACATTTTAACACGGTGAAAATGTGCCTAATCGGAATATTGGTTCTAGACCTCATGTTTCTTTGGACCAAATCCGTTTCAGAAAATTTAGATTTCATCCAAACTTTATTTCTTCCAAACTTAGTTCAAATTCTAAGATGGGGAATATCGGTCCACTCCTTTTGGAACCTCCACACAGGGGCTAGGTTTTAATGCGGCAATAGTTCATTATCGAACCTTACGTTATAATTTTGAATCTTGCTATCCTCTGCAGGAGAAACGATTACAACAGAGTCTTAGAACGAAACACAAAACGAAACAAAATCAGATAACTATTTTAGTATAAAAAAGGGGGTTATATGGGGACTCCCCAAAAAGGGAGCGAGTATTAATAATTTTTGGTAGGGAGATTTCTTACCATATACAACTTATATTAACAATTTTTTGTGCAGACATTTAGTATTCAATAAGAACCCAATGTAGCAAATTTCAACGAGTTCGGTTGAAAAACGCGTTCAAGAACCCCAAAATACCGAAAATTGAGGGGTACCGTTATATGGAGGGTACCAGAAAAATTTTAAATTTATATGGGAGCTATGTCTAAACGTGGACCGATATATCCCATTTTCTAAACTGACCTGCCTGCAGACAAAAGACAACTTTGTGCAAAATTTCAGCACCCTATCTGAATTCCTTCAGAAGATATCGTGATTACAACAGACGGACGGACAGATCGTCTTAGAATTTTACCCCGATCAAGAATATATATACTTTATAGGGTCGGAAATGAATATTTCGATGTGTTACAAACGGAATGATAAAATTAATACACCCTCCGTACTATGGTGGAGGGTATAAAAAAGAAAAACAGATGAATTATTTTTATCTTGATGGATTATATTGCGAAGTTCAAGACAATAAGCAGAACAATATTATCGGGCGGGGCTAATCATATCATAACCAACACAACTGCTTATATACATGAATTTTCTGCGGACTTAATTCCAGAGTCTGGCAAATGTCGCTATATTTGGAATTCTCTTTAGGGGTATGGTAATATAAAACTATATTAGAATATGTTGAACCCTTAACAAATCTTAGTATATCTTCCGTATCCGCCCTCTCACATCAATAGATGTGATTTCAGATTAAAGGTACCAAGTTGCTCTCATACACTTGTAAATTGTCCGGACTAAATTCAGATCCACTTTCTGTGAAAACATTTCTGATGTTTTTGTTATAATTGTAGACTCTAAAAAAACAAGCATACAAAAATTTTGATCCACATTAACCGGGCTTTACCAAAAACTGTATCAGAAGGTGGATATGTTAAATAAATATATATTCCTTCTTCGATTTGAACGCAGACATGTGATCTCCAAAATAACCTGCAATAGTCAAAAATATATAAAACTTTTTTTACCGCAACATACTCGCCAAGGTCTTGCACACACATTAGGAATTTTGCAAACTCTTAAAATTCGAGACACTTAGGTTGAAAATTTCGGCTTGAATTATTAGCATACCCAAAATGTGGGACCTATATGACATAATATGGACTAGTATTACAGATTTTTTTCAAAATAGAATTGGAATTCGGTACGAACATTCACTGCACCGAATATAAGACGGGGCTTTGAAATGTTTGAAGAGAACAAATGCCAAAGCACATGCACTTCGGTTGTAAAATGTCCCCAAGATCATTCTAATACCTAATAGGAGGTGGGATCTTTATGTGGCTGCTGTTCCAAAATATAAACCTACTGTAAAATTTCGTTGTTTACCCACCAAGAACTTCAAATGCCAAATAACAGACCATTCCGAACCTCCACCGAGTGGTGTGCATTCAATTCCTTGAAAAAAACGTCAAATAGTCTATGTCAGTGTAAGTTGTCTATCAGAAGGTAGCTAGGAACTTAAACGTACGAAAATATTTAAGGTTCTATTATATGGTGGATATATAAAAAATTGGAAAGAAGGCTTTTATTAACCAGCAATATGATATTACAAATTACAGCCACATCGGTCGTCTAATGCAGCTAAACTATTCAAAAAGCTGCGGGTTGTCATTGTCAATACAAGGACATGCACATGACATTTTCTGCAAAAAAACATTTTTAGCCTCCAAGATATTACTGTCACATATTGGGAATATCGGTTTATATGGGGTATATGGTAAAACAGGGAAATATTAAAATAAGTTTTCAGAAATGTTTCTCAACCTCGAAGAACCCGGAATGTCAAATTAAACACCCACGTGGGGCGCCGCCTTATTAAGGAAGCTATGCTAAAACATGAAACAATATTTCCAAATACAGAATCCCATACCAAAAAAATTATTTTAAGCTCTAGCCTAAATATTGGGATCTCTATTGCGTTTTCAGATGGATACTGTTAAACCATATCGTGGAGGATATACAAAAAAAAAAAAAAAAAAAAACAAGTAAAAAAGGTTCAGTTGGTGTTGCCGACAGATTTGCGGTGGTCTTCAGTCGCTTCAAATTACATTTACAAGTCTATAAAATTTTGAGCCTTTGTGGGGTAGGGGAGGGATGTGCCAGAAGGATTAGGACAATAGTTCCCATCTTCGGACTTGATCTGGTACTGATAAGGATGATAAGTTGTGTAAAGTTTGGTTCAAATCGGACATTCCTTTCGCCTAATATTAATTTTATATACATTGAAAATGTTGAGCCTTTGGGGGGAGGTATCAGAAGGAGTTGACCAATGGGTCCCATATTCGGAGTGGCAAAGATACTAGGTTGTGCAAAGCATGGTTAAATTGGGCATTCCATCCGTCGAATATTGGCTTTATAAATATTGAAAACTTTGGCCTTTTTTGGTGGGGGAACCAGAAGGAGTGAACCAATGGGTCCCATCATTCGACTTGACTTAGGATTGGTGAAGGTAATAAATTGTGCAAAGTTTGGGGTAAATCGGATAGTCCATTTGCACGATACATATTATAAAATTAATCTTTAACACAATTTTGATTATTTTGTGGATGAAGTGGATATTGAACATCTTTGGACTTAAACTAGGAAAAAATATTATGATGTGCTAAGTTTGGAAGAAATCGGTTACTTCCTTCGAGAGTTATTGTGCGCACCAGCCAGAACCGTGATGATCGGTTAATAACTGAGACCTGTATACAATTTTTCAAACTCTTAGGGCCAGACGAATCCTCACAACATAGGGTAAATAATGTAGCTTCCACAATCACCCCTTCGAATTCACTCTACATTTGGTTGGAAATTCGTATTAGAACGGTACGAAAAGTACTAAATGTGATACCATATGTAATTGGCGAACCGGTGGAGCTAGAACTCTTAAATTTGGGTTGGTAAAAACATGAAATTCGGAGTCTGAATTAAGGTTGAGAAGTAGATTCTATTTAAGGAAATGGTTTTAAAAGCGAAAAGTATTATATGGTACTATATTTGGTGCAAATTTATTTTGGAGGTAAAAATCGAGCTGGAATCTTACAATTTAAAAATAACATTACCATCGTAGTGTAGGAATGGGATATGTAAGTAGTTTTAGAAATTTTTACTAACGTGTACGAAACGAACTAATTCGCACTATAATTGGTACAATTTGGATTTGGATGAACCTATAGAGTGGAAACAATGAAATTTGGAGCCAGGATAGACAATTTGGAAATTGGTAACACTGTCTACTGAATTTGGAACAATTGTGGGTGAACGGATACAATTGGAATTCTGATACTTGGATCTAGGATCACTGTGTGGGCGAAGGTTTGGGGTAAGAATGAGGTTTTGTAAATTGGTACTACTGTGTACAAATTTGGTACAATTTGAAATGTGGGTGAACCGATAGAGTTGGAATCCTGAAACTTGGAATTAGGATCACTGTGGGGGTGTAGGTTTGGGTTAAGTAGTAAGTTCGGGAAATTCGTACTACTGTGTACTAAATTTGGTACAAATTGAATTATTGATGATCCGATAGATTTGGAATTCTGAAATTTCTAGGATTTAGATTAACTGTGGGGATGTGGGTTTGGGTTAAGTAGGAAGTTTTGGAAATTCGTACTATTGTGTACTAAATTTGGTACAATTTAAATTGTGAGTGAACCATAGACTTGGAATCCTGAAATTTGAATTTGGAATTCTTGTGAGGGTGTAGAATCGGAGTATGCAGACATTTTTGTGTTGTGTGCTAAATTTGGTACAATTTGAATTTGGGTGAACCTGTAGAATTATTTTATGGTCGATATTAATGTGTGGATAGATTAGTTTTTCTGACATATGCAGTTTTCTGTGAAAATAAAATAATTTGTTAATACATTTTTAAATATATCCCACATTCGGTAAAGAAGTAGCGGGCATATGCTAGTTTCTAATATTTCATTTTTAACCACTGTGTTGGCATCACAGCTTGAAATGATGAACTCACACACATGGACGGACAGATGGGCCGACGAACAGTGACAGGAGGCAGTCACATAACAGTCATTCATATTCGTATTGTTAAGTTGATAATACACAAAAACATAATTTTAATGCTAATGTTCGTGTTGTTTCTTGTTGTTGTTGCTGCTGCTGTTGATGTGTTTGCCATAATAAAGGACATCGACATTTTTGAATGTGTGTGTGTGTGAGTGTGGGAAAATGTTACAAGAATATGGTAGTGTGTAAACGTATGTACGAATGTATATATGTGAGAGTGTGTAAAACATCAACCCATCACAGTCAGAAGCATCGGCATCATCATCAAAATTGTACTCATCATAAGTATCAGAACGTGTGTCGTCGTCGAGCCTTTGTCATTTGGAGCCTATACACAAATACCTACACACACACAGATATAGAAATATATATATATATATATATATATATATACATGTAATGAATGGCTACATTGTGTCTTGATTATAAATTATGATACACAAATAACCTGTTCTCGAGGCATTATTTAAAAATAATCTTTTATTTGCCAAAAAAAGAACACCTCCGACATGTCATGAACTCTGCAGCTGGATTTTTCACTTCGCAGTATCCTCTTGACACTCAAACATCTCGACATATTTTCACAAACAAAGAACCAAACAACAACATCAAAAGGAGTGCGTATGTGTGGAACATGAATTTCCATTTCACATTCATTTATAAGTGTATTATGTGATTGTATGTGTATTTCTGTGTGAGTGTTGCTGTTCGTCATATCAGATCGTTGACAACAATAAGTTGCTTAGATGTTCATTGGAATAAACAAGTCTTAACAAGAAAATCTTCTATCTAATCCATCAACGTCGTCAAGTTTATAGGCAATTTTAAAAGCAAATAGCAAATTTAGATACGAGGCCATATTTAAATGACAGTATGCTGTGTGCGTGAGTGTGTAGGTGTTTATTTCTACATCGAAAGGGAGATAACCTGAAACAATGGCCTCCTATACGCACAAGAAATGTTGTCATGGATAAATCTTTGAAGGATATAAAAAAATATTTAATAATTATATGTTTGCAGGACTGGAGTGTGTGTGGGTATTAGAGGGGTTTTTATGTTACAGCATGTTTATTATCATGATAAAGAGAATATTAAAATAAAATAAATTATGATATTTATAACGTTTGTAATGTTTGAATACATTCGCTGAAAGGCACGACTTTTTCGATAAGAAATATTTAGGGGGTCCAATAGACCAGAATTTTTTTTTAAAAAATTGACAAAAGCTGCATTCTATGGTATAATACTACCATCGCGACATAAGATAATGTAAATATTCGAATTTAGATCCACATATTTTTCAAAGAAATATCAAAGTATTTTTTAAAAATTATTTTTCCATGAAATATCAAGGCGTGGATTTTTTTCAAATCATTTTTCCCAGAAATATCAAGGCGTGATTTTTTTAAAAATCATTTTCCCCAGAAATATCAAGGCGTGTTTTTTTAAATCATTTTTCCAAAAAAGTATTTTTTTTTCCAAGAAGATTTCCAATATTAAAGCGTGGATGATAGATACCAAGCAACGGCTCTGATTGGCTTTAACATGGCGAAGTACAGCCTTATCTTGGTCCCTCTTTCATCTCAATTATGGACACTGAGCTATTATCATTACCCGATGAAATAGTGAGCTAATATGAGCCGCGAGTTCACACATAAGAACTATAAAAAATGGGTTGAGGCGTCGGGTTAGTTGCCCACTCTCGGAGAACCCAACCTACTAGGAAAAAGCAAAGAAAAACAAAACCAAACGACCCCCTCAAACGTATAAAGGACCACGATCTGCGAATTTGCACTTGGAATGTGCGCACGTTGTACAGAACAGGCGGAGTGTTCGCTTTCGCGGATGTACTCAAGAAGTACAAAGCCGATATTATTGCCTTACAGGAAATGCGATGGAAAGGGAGTGGCGTAAATAAATCAGATGATTACGCCCTGTATTATAGCAGACAGGAAACGAGACATGAATTTAGCTGCGGATTTATGGTTAACAGAAGAATAAAAGACCTCGTCTCCAGATTCACTCCAGTAGATGAGCGAATTGCTATAATCCGTATAAAAGCGAAATTCTTCTACATCAGTCTTATTTGCGCCCATGCTCCGACCGAAGACAAAGATGTGATATATTTTACGAGCGCCTAGAAACGGCATATGATCGCTGCCTTGACTACGACATTAAAATTCTGCTAGGAGATTTTAATGCAAAAATCGGAAGGGAAAATATCTTTGGCCCCACCGCCGGAAAATTCAGTCTTCATGAAGAAACATCCGACAACGGCATGAGGTTGATTGACAGCGCGGCAGCGAAAAGCATGGTAGTTAGCAGCACCAGATTCGCACATATCGATATACACAAGGCCTCCTGGATGAATGCCTTCCGTACATCACAACATGATCAATTTGTTTTCTCGTTGCTTGATCAGGAGAGAGATCAAGC
This sequence comes from Musca vetustissima, assembly GCF_032173495.1. NCBI lineage: Eukaryota > Metazoa > Arthropoda > Insecta > Diptera > Muscidae > Musca > Musca vetustissima. The sequence goes on along the minus strand of NW_026877971.1, from coordinate 7,772 downwards.
AACGAGAAATCAAATGGATCATGTTGTGATAGACGGAAGGCATTCAACCTGTGTTTTAGACGTCCGATAGATCCGAGGAGCGAATATCGATTTGGACCATTACCTTGTGGCAGCCAAGATACGCACCCGTCTTAATGTAGCAGCAAAGGTGCGATCTAACACAACACGGAAACTCTACGTCGAAAAGCTGCAAACCCAACAGGTAGCCGAGGCCTACTCAGCTCAACTTACCCACCTGCTTGAAGAAATCACTTTTGGTCCCGATAATAGTATACAAGCACAATGGCAATGAATTGCCCATTCCCTAAAAACTGCCGCAAAAGCAACACTTGGGTACCAAAAACCACCACCAAGAAACCCATAGTACGATCAGGAGTATCGTAATGATACTTATGTTAAAAACGCAGCGTATAGAATAACCCTGCAAACAGTAACAACATGTAATGTGATGGAGAGTTATCGGGAAAAAAGGAGAGAGGACAAAAGTGTTTTCAGAAACAAATGAAGAAGATATACGTGAGCGTGATCAAATCGAGATGTACAGGAGTCAGATTGAAGTCCGGAAAGTTGACCAAGGAGTAAAACACCAAACCGAAGGCTTTGGTGCAGGCACATCCTCCTGAAGAGATGAAGAAGGAAACCTGGAGACAGATACAGACAGCGAGTTGAGGATCTGGAATGAGCATTTTGAAAAACTTCTGGTATCAAATAGTGGCTTTGAAGAAGATACCCAAAATCAATAAAAAAGCAATTAATTGGCTGAAGAACAATAAAACAGCAGGAGCCAATGGGTTACCAGCCGAACTATTGAAGACTGGTGGCGAGATGCTGGTCAGGAGCATGCACCTGCTGCTTAGTACAATTTGGCTAGAAGAATACATGCCCAGTGATTGGAACCTCAGCATCCTGTGTCCCGTGCACAAAAAAGGAGACAATACGATATGTGCCAACTATAGAGGAATAAGTCTCCTTTCCATCGCACATAAAGTGCTATCCAGTGTGCTGTGTGAACGACTGAAGCCAATGGTCAATGACATCATTGGATCATACCAATGCGGCTTCAGACCTGGCAAATCCACCATTGAGCAGATTTTCACTCTGCGCCAAATCCTGGAAAAGACCCAAGAAAAACACATCGACACATGCCACCTATTCGTCAACTATAAACCCGCATTCGACAGCCCTATCCGTTCAGAGGTATTTAAAGTCATGTCTACGTTCGGCATTCCTGCAAAATTAATACGGCTATGCAGGATAACTTTATGTGACACAAGGTCAGCAGTTAAGGTCGGAAAGAACCTATTGGAGCCCATCAATACCGAACGAGAATTCAGGCATGGTGACATTTTGTCGTGTGATCATCCTGCTAGAAAAGGTCATACGAGATGCAAAGTTGAAAGAATTGCCCACTCCCTACGAACTGCAGGAAAAGCAACACTTGTGTACCAAAAACCATCACCAAGAAACCCATGGTACGACCACGAGTGCCGTAATGCTACTGATGTGAATAACGCGAGCGTGAGCAAATCGAGATGCACAGGAGTCAAAATGAAGTCCGGAAATTTCACCAACGAGTAAAACACCAAACCGAAGGCTTTGGTGCAGGCACAACCTCCTGTAGAGATGAAGAGGGGAACCTGGTGACAGATACAGACAGCGTGTTGAGGATCTGGAAGGAGCATTTTGAAAAGCTTCTGGTATCAAATAGTGGTGGTGAAGAAGATACCCCAGAACCAATAAGAGATGGTGATATAGAGTGTATACCACCTAGCCAAGATGAGGTCATAAAAGCAATTAATCGGCTCATGAATAATCAGCCGAACTATTCAAGACTGGTGGTCAGATGCTGGTAAGGAGCATGCACCTAAGTAAGTGATTAGTACAATTTCGCTAGAGGAATGCATGCCCAATGATTGAAACCTCAGCATCCTGTGTCCAGTGCACAAAAAAGTAGACAAGACTCCTTCCCATCGCATATAAAGTGGTATCCAGTGTGCTGTGTGAACGACTGAAGCCAATGGTCAATGACATTATTGGACCATACCAATGCGGCTTCTGACCTGACAAATCCAGACCAGATTTGATCAGATTTTCACTCTACGCCAAATCCTGGAAAAGACCCACGAAAAACACATAGACACATACCACCTATTTGTCGGCTATAAAGCCGCATTCGACAGCCCTATCCGTTCAGAGTTGTTTAAAGCCATGTCTAGGTTCGGCATTCCTGCAAAATTAATACGGCTATGCAGGATAACTTTATGTGACACAAGGTCAGCAGTTAAAGTCGGAAAGAACCTATTGGAGCCCCTCAATACCGAACGAGAATTCAGACATGGTGACATTTTGTCGTGTGATCATCCTGCTAGAAAAGGTCATACGAGATGCAAAGTTGAACAGAAATGTCACTCTGTACACCTAACAACACATACGTCGATGACATCGACATAATGGGTCGAAAATTGAGAGCGGTAACAGCCACCTTTGAACAAATTGAGAAGGAGTCTACCAAAGTGGGTCCAGCAGTAAACGGCGAGAAGACCAAGCTGATGGTATAAACGCGCAAGACGTCCAGTAGACTCGGATCAACTGTGGAACTTGAGAACTAGAGCTTCGAGGTTGTCAACGATTTTCTATACCTTTGTATCGCCATAAATAAAACGAATGACATCAGTTTTGAAATTCGGAGAAGGATTGTGATGGCCAACAGATGCTACTATGGTCTAAGTAAGCAGTTTCGAAACAAGGCCACCTCCCGTCAGACCAAACTCATACTTTACAAGACACTGATACTACCCGTGCTATTATATGGATCTGAAGCATAGGTATTTGCGCAAGCAGATGAGACAGCTCATGGGGTGTAAAGAAACAGTCTCCGAAAGATCTACGGGCCGATCTGCGTCGATGGTGAATATCCGCGAATGAACCACGAGCTTTACAATTTATACGCTGACATCGACATAGTCGTATTGAGTTGCAGCGACTACGGTGGCTAGGCCATGTTGTGCGAATGAATGAGAATGCCCCAGCTCAAACGGCATATAAAAGCGAGCCTACTGATGGTTCCCGTAGAAGGGGAAGGCCACGAATTAAATGGGAAGACCAAGTAGAAAACAACATCTTGGAACGTGGTCTTCCAAATTGGTGGATTTGCGCACAAGACCAACGCGCTTGTTAATCGTTTTTAAGCTTGCCTTATGGAACAACCGTTCTGTAGCAAGCCAGCTAGTAAGTTAGGATTTTTTCTTACATTTTTTCCAAAGCTTTTTAAGTTATTTCAACAATATCAAGCTGTTTTGTAATTTTGGTTTTTTTTTTTAATGCCAAACAAATGTTTTTATTTTTCCAACAAATATTAAATTGCAAATAATTCAGACAAGGAATACTAAATTAAAAAACTAATTAGTCGAGACATTTTTTTTTTAATAATTAAGTTCAAAAAACTGTACCTTTAACATTTTTCCCAGAAATCATATTTCAAATACATTATGTTTATTTAATGATATCAGGTCGTTTGTCCTTCTCTTCTTATTTTCATTTTCCATATTTATTGTTTTTGGTTCTTGGCCAAAACAAAGTTGGAAATGCCGGCGGTGTTTGTCCTTTTTTGTTGCCGTTCGTTTTTTTATTTTTTTAATTTAATGTCAGGTCAACAATTGCATACAACTAAAAGTTTTCTTTTCGTTGACCGCCTGAGGTCGTGAGCTAAATGGACATTCAGTGTTTAAACTTTTGTTTGTGCAACAACAACAACGACAAAAACCCTTACAAAATATAATTAACTTTGGTAAAAGTATAGCACAGCTAACCAAAGTAGACACACACCTCCATATATAAACATACTATACCTAAACATAAACAACAGCATATAAACAAATCCAAAAAAAAAAAACACCAAGGCAACAACAACACATACGTATATGGGCAATATTGCCAATTTTTTAATATTCCATTTTCAAAAAATCAGTTTTTTGTTTTTGTGGCACATCAATGATTTTTGGTACACATATAGAGAAAAATGTTCTGACTCCGAAACCGTTCGCGATCAAATTTTTGGTTGATGCGCGCAAAAGTTATCGAGGTTTTAAATTTGGGCATAAGAAAAAAATCTTAAAATTACGCCGTTTATTATATTGACCAAAAACGTTGATATATATCTTCCTCCGTAAAATAAGAATATGAATATATTATAAAAATCGCGAAAAAGTTGCACATCTTCGCGAAATATGAGAAAAATAATGAAAATATAGGAGATTACGTAAATATTTTCATTATATTAATGACATACACACACCTAAAAATTAATTTAAAAATATCTACATAATCTAAACACCATGGTGAATCAAATGATATCAAAATCACACAAGTCCGTGTAGCTGTTTGTAAATCACAGCGACAACAAAACAAGATATTGAGGAAAATTATTTGTTTTTGGTTCGAAAAAATAATGTCATCACATTTATTTTTTTAATTGTATACAATAAATTTCAGAAAAAAATGTTGGGGTTATTCTGCTATTTTACCCGAATTTCGCTGAAAAATTGACATATATAATAATAATCACTTTTTGTGTATAAGTATACGCCTTGCGGATTATATCAAGACCCTTCCGATAAATCTTAGGGTTCTTTAAATAGGAATAAATCTTAAAATAAAATAATATTATGAAATATACATTTTAAATTGCGTCTAAGTCGCGTAATTCTCAAAATCATTTGATGCGCATGCGGTTTCCAGGAAGTACTGACGTTTATCTTCCAATCCATATATATATTGCAAAATTTCATTTGACGGCTAAGATGTGCCGCACGTTACATTAAAGTACCCAAAAAACCGTAAAACGCGAATAATTTCCGAAAACTCCATATGTCATTAACGCGCATCCGATTTCGGTGTGCACCCTATAAAAATACATCGATCTATACCGATTTCAATGTGGTCCATTATGAACCATGGATGTGCCATCACAATCTATTTTTGAGATAAATTGCGTACATCTCTCTTTCGGCTGAAGTTTTTAAAGTTCTCTTTTCGAAAAAGATCAAAATCCGTATGAGGTCATTTATTGAAGCGGAAATGATACACAGAAAACCCAAATAAATCCGTGATATTTTTAAAAACATTTTTTGCCAAATTTCGTGTTTTTGGAAGGCCAGTTCCCGCCGTTCTAGTAGATGGATTTTCACGAAGAAGATTTTATATCATCCGAAACGGAAAAAACCTTATTGATCGCGGGTACCCATATCATTCAGTTGACAGATCTAAAAATTTGGCCCGAAAAATAGGTTTTTTAGAAATTTGATCGCACAAAATTCGCACCTTCGGATGAGTATTACTCTGAAGCTGTGCATGCTACATACACAAAATACATATCAAATTACGCAGATTCGCGACTACAATAATCGTATAATCGATTTTTAGAAATTCCTGTTCGCGTATTAATGCTAGAACTAAAATTCAAAAAACACTCAAAATCGAGCTTCAAAATGTCAGCATCATTTAAAGGTAGATGCAGTTAAAATTTTGAAAAATGATACATAAGGGGCGTAGTCCCCATTTCGTTGGCTTCTAGTTTTATTTTGACACGAAGGCCGTGCAATGAGTGGCTTAGTCACAAATCGATAGAGAACATAAAAAAACTGGTTCGCCTCAACCTGTTTTTACACATTTTTTTACATTAAAGTAGACACAGCTTCCACTAAAATAAAGGTTGGAGGTCAATATCATGAGCAGTTTGCAACGACAGATCAATTAACCCAAAACTATTCACTTTTTTTCATATACTTAAGTAGTTCCCGAGTTATAAAGGTGTGAACCTCCGCTTCAGCTATGTTAAAAAATTGGCAATATTGCCCATATATATGAAAACCACTGAATAAAATGTAATAAAAAATCCCCCTTGAAATCCTCTAACCCTGAAGAGGACAAAAAAACGTCCGCCAGAATAAAATAATAAACGATAAACAAATACACACACACACACATCACACCACATACATCACATATATAGAGGATGGATTTCCAAATACCAAAGACATGATCTCTAACAGAAATGTTGGAAACAAAAAATCCGACAAAAACCCCACAAAAACACGAACAAGAAAATCTCCGATAAAATAAACAAATTCCGCGGGCGTATGAAATACATTATTTATATTTTATTTGTTGTGGTTTTGCAGTAATTGTGATAGTGGTGGTAGTGATGAGGTGATGTTGGTGAGGCTTTTGTCGCTTGGGTTTATTTCGTTTTTTTACTTTCATACACACATCCAAATGTCGCCGGTATTTTGTTGCTGAAAGTTTCCCTAAGTAATCTGCCAAAATGTTTTTAAATAATCTCTCATTCTAAGTGAAAAATTACACACACATGGGATAACATTTTATCATTATTTTGTACATCTTACGTGGATATGAGAGATATTTTTTGGAAAAGTTTGTGTAAAGCTGTTTGAATTTGATTTGTTTGGTTCTTATGCGTTAGAAATGTCAATGAGTTTATTAAAGTGATCTAGCGGAAATGTGTTGGACGCATTTACATATGTTTTAAAGGAAAGGAAAACGGGCAAAAAAAAAAAAAAACAGTAAGGAAAGTAGTAAAGTCGGACGGGACCGACTATACCGACCTCACCACTTTGGTAATATTCAAGAGATGAATCCAAACATACGTCACATTTTTAAAGGACCAGTAAAATGAAATTGGATCCATAAACATGTCATTCCAGACCTAATTCAGTACGCTGTGCCAAATTTCGTGCAAATCGAAAGATTTCAAGGGACTTTAGTGGACTATTTACCTAAAATTGGGCAAACTATATATGGGAGCTATATCTAAATCTGAGCCGATTTTCAGGAATCTTAACACACATCATTCCAGACTTAATTCAGTACGGTATGCCAAAATTCGTGCAAATCAAAAGATTTCAAGGGACTTTAGTGGACTATTTACCTAATATCGGGCGAAATTATATATGAGAGATATATCTAAATCTGAACCGATTTTCACGAAACTTCGCACACATCATTCTAGACCTTACTCATTACGCTGTGCCAAAATTTCGTACAAATCGAAAGATATATAGGGACTTTGGTTCACCATTTACCTTAAATCGGACGAAAATATATATGGAAGCTACATCTAAATTTAAACCGATTTTTCCCAATTTCAATAGGGTTCGTCCTTGGGCCAAATAAGTGACCTATGCAAAATTTCATCCAAATCGGATTATAAATGCGACCTGTATTTTGTTCACAAAAATACATGGACCGACGGACGGACAGACGGACATGCCTAAATCGACTCAGAAAGTGATTCTATGCATATTCTCAAAAGGAACCATGGGTCTATCTCGATTATTTTTGCCTGTTAGAAACATATTCACAAAGACATAACACCCTGTACCACAGTGTGGTGAAGGGTATAAAAAAACTCGAAGGTCGGATGATACTGTTGTGCAGGGACGTACGCAGGGGGGCGGCCCGGGGGGCCGGGCCCCCCCCCGAAATGAAGATTTTTCACAGTAAATGTATGTTTGCAACAGCGATTTTTTCATTTTGTACTACCGATTTTAAAACTTTGTACAACCTTTTATCTTTACCAAGCCTAAATCAAGTTTGAAGATGGGACCCATTGATCAACTCTTTCTGATACTTCCCCCACAGAGGGTCAAAATTTTCAATTATTATATTATAATACCAATATCAAGCTAATGGAATGTCTGGTGTGAACCAAACTTTACACAACCTATTACCTTTACCAAACCTAGATCAAGTTT
>NW_026877970.1:0-23274 GCF_032173495.1 Musca vetustissima | reverse complement strand
AAAAATATGCTAATTTTGTTATGTGGCCGAGGACATTAGGGTTGTGAGTTTTTGGTATAACCTCATATTGCTGTATTATATTTTGATGAGTATTTCGATAAATAAAAAGCTCAGAGATAGTTTATCCAGATCTTCGGAGTGGAATACCAAACAACTATATTAATCCAGATAGCGCTAGAAATTTTTTTTCTACGAAATCTTTAATTTAATTTTAAAACTTAATTTTTTTTTAATAAATTACTATTTTTCAATAAAATTTAGTTTTAGCATTAAGCTAGGAGGGTATAGAAGAAGATACAACAATAATATATGCGAACATTTTATTAAAACCTTATCAAATCGGAAAATGAGGCGGGGCTATATGAAAATTTAGACCTATATATTTAGCGCAAAAATGTGTTTGGGCCTCTAATATTCTGGATTACCACATTATAGCCAATATTATTTGTGAATTTTGTTGAAAAAATGTGTAAAAAATACCGACTATTGGGGCTGTCTGGAAACTTGGGCCAGTATTGATAATTTTAATATAAAAATTACAACCAATCAAATGTCCAAGCTCCCCAACATATTGAATATATGAGAGGAACCGAGATATGGGCGCTGCCATAAAAACTGGAGCAACATTTATTATTTTTAGTAGAAATATTTTCTACCCAGTGAGATTCCAAAATACAGAAAATGGCAACCATAAAAATTAATGGATAAAATATAATGGTTTGTATATTGCTAATTTTCCTTTTATTCAATTCAAACCTACACCAATACATAACTGCCTTTTAGAAGACCTTTCATTTATAACCTACACTACTATGATGTCAAGGTATTATAGCTTTGTGCAGTTTGTAAAGTTAGGAAAAATGCCTGGGTAAGAAAGTGAAGCTGTTGACCTATAATCGGCAAGAGGGTGCAAAAATATTGCCCAAGCCCAAAATAAATAACATTTTCGTGGTAGTTGTGTAGGGTATCTACTTCAATCCTTTTTCACTCATGAAAATCGCGAGAATTACTAATAGAGAATAAAAACTCCAGTAACAGTCATAAATGTGGTCTCTGTAAAAATAATCACACCCAACAGATAGCTGACGGAAAAAACTAGGGAGTACTTCCCATAACGGGACCTATGACAATGATCTAATGGTTTGTATATTGCGTATTTTCTGTAATTGTGCAAATCATAAAAATGTCAGCTTTACTTACATAAGAAATACCATCCATTCAACGATTTCTATGACCAATCTCTCATCCTCTTTATTTGCTATGTGGTTTTTCGGGGAAATTATAAGACTTTAAACTCATTTTCACCGATTTTGGTCCATATAATTTAAAAAAATCAAGAAGAGTAAAAAATCGTAACCCTCGTGTGCAGACAAACATGCATATATGTATATGTGTGTATAAGTACGTGACATACGCGGTAGAGATTTAATTATTGAAAATGTATTGGATTCAATTATTAAAGGAGATTTATAGCGTTACATTTATGAGAAATTTCGTATTTCATCCTGGAAAATTTTCGGTGCGGAACGGACTGAAATCAATCTACAACATATTTGTATTCCGATTTTTTCCCCCAATTTTTTTTATCATAGCGATTTTCAGATTTTTTTTCATATATATTTCTCAGGATTTCATTGAAACAAAAAGGAAAACTAAAAAATAAAAATTTTCAATATGAAATCATAACAACTTTTGAAAAATTCCATCAACGATATATTGTGTGGTTATTTTACATTTATTTAATTCAATAATTCTGATTGATGTCGTCTCTTAGGAAAAACTCAGTATTAACAATATTATAAAAATGTTAGGGAATATTTTTATTAATGTAATAACAGAACAAATATAAATGTATACAAAAATATATACAGAACTGTGTTGTCACGGTATTATAGCCTTGTGCAGGCTCAAGAGTTTGTAACGTCGCTAAATATTGGTCCTTGACCCACCTTTAAGTGTATCGATTATCTGAGTCGATCTAGACATCTACCCATTATATTTTGTAAACAGGATACGGGCCACAGTTATGGACCAATTTTCACGAATTAGCATGTAAGATGGGTTCGTGCTATTAAGATCCCTATTTTTTGGTAAAGATCGGCTAATATTTAGATTATGAAATGGACCAAAAACTTTATTTTTGTCTGTTTTTCTGGTCGCTCTAGAGACCGCAATTATGACCCGAACACCACGAAATTTTACACTATGAAGGGAATCTGCCCAATGAATAAGCAACAGTTTTGATGAAGGTCGGTCAATATTTAGCGGGTCAAATGGACCTTGACTTTTGTGTGAAAAATTACAAAATTTGTATTCTGAGGTATATATTTACTCCTGAAGTACCGAGATGTTGATAAAACAACCAAGACGAGAGGTTGACATTTATATTGTATGTTCTCGGATGTGGGAGTTATGCGCAAATACTCCCCCCCCATACCCCCCATTCTCGGGGTCAAAAAAAAAAAAAAAAATTTATACAATTCGAATCTACACTAATTAATGAATGTCCCTACAAAATTTCGAGTGAAAATCTCAAGAACTCTTGAAGATATATCCGATTTATTGTGTCAGCATCAAGTGATGGCTGAAGGGCTTCTCAAACTTTAAACGCGTTTTTCTCTAAACATGTTTTTGCAAAAGGCGGGCAAGATATCTCAAAGACTAATAACCCAATCGATTCCAGATTTTTACACGTTTCTCTGTGAGTGTATAGCTATCGTATGAACTAGGATAAAGCCAATCGGTGAAGGTCTTCCTCATTTTTTAACTTGGTTTTTGATAAAAAATCTGCGATTTTCCAAAAATATTTTTTCAAAGGTCCGCCATTTTGTTAATTTTAGAGCGATTTTCGGATACCGATGTTCCAGTGAGGAGTTATCATGCCCGCCATCAAAAATAAGGACTCTTCTTTAATTATAAAAAACAACAACAAAACAATAACAAAAATTATTTTGTAAATTATTTTCTTCTCTTTTAAATCTTCAATTATATATGTGCAAAGTTTCAAACCTTAACAAGCATTGGTTCGGATTTACCAGCCCATTGAACATCTTGAGGGGTTCCCTTAAAGAAGGTTATGTGTTATGATATTGTTTAGTATCAGTATTACCCCACTATAGGGCGGAAATATCATGCTGATAGCTTTGAGATTTTACATGAAGTTCCGGTATGGTCATGAAGTACGTCTATTATTTTCGGTGATGTTGAGATGGTACTTAGGGAGTGCAATGAACCGACAAATTGAATTTGTCAGATTTTCTAGTCGCTCTAAAGTAAATTTTATATGAAGAACACCACATATTTTACAAGATGAAGTGGATCTGATATAACACTTACAACGGCAGTTTAGATGATGATCGGTCAATATACCGAGAGTCAGATCAACCAAAACTACAAGTAACCAAAAATTTTTTTACAGAGCAGAACTTAAAAACCAAAATTCGTCAAGTTATGGCTGAGGTTCTGTTCAATATGTGTCAAAAAGTTGTCGAAAGTAAAAAAAAAGAACTGTTAAACCGATTGACCCCACCTTTAAACATGATATAGATCTAGTAAAAATAATGTGTAATGTTCGGACGATAATAGATATTCCTTTAGCGTCATACAAAATTTACAAAGTATCCAAATTTTGACCTTCTAAGGGGAGGGACTGAAAGAATTGGACCCATAGAGCATACTAAAAATATTAGGCTGAGCAACGTTTGTTTAAAATCGTTTCCATTATATTATAAATTTCTACTTGAGATACCCAAAGAAGTTGGCCGAAGAGATATCACATTTTCTCTGTTACTAAAATAAATGCATTGTTGAATAATTTAGGAGCAAAACCAGTGAGCGAAGCAGTATAGTCGGACGGGGCCGATGGTATGATACCCTACACAACTTCCACGAAAAACTAACTTTCTGTGTTTCTACATTCTGACCTTGGGCAATATTTCGCGATATTTGCACCCTCTTGACCGACTAGAGGTCAACAAATATTACTAATATTCAGTACAGCCCTTCTAATTACTTGTCCATATTCCATTCTCCGTATGGTGTGATGTTCGGCTTTCAATTGTGGCCTATAGATCGACTTAAAAAAACACAAAAAATAGGTTTTCGGTACACTTCATCCCAATATTATTATCTGATCATCACCGAAAATTACAGACGTTGTCCTTGAACATACCTAGACTCTCATGCAAAATCTCAAAGCGATCTGCCCTATATTTCCGCCCTCTAGTGTGGTAATGGTTTATCAAATAATATCTGAATACGTAAGCACCTGTAAATATTTACGTGTAAATCCCACATCCGAGTACATACGACAATATAATTGGTATCAATTTAAAGGTCAACCACTCCTCTTTAATATCAATCAACTTCTTGGGTATATATCCTTCAGAGGAATAAAAATATACGCTATAGAATACAAATTTTTACAAAAGTCAGGATCCTTTTTGATCTTTGTCAAAATATGCATGTTTAAAAAATCGCGAAGTTTGGGCCATAATTGCGGCCTCTGGAGCTACCGGAAATTCAGAAAAAAATTAAAAATTTACCAAAAAACAATAGGGATTAGCCAGAACCCATCCTACATGCAAAATTTCGTGAAGATTCGTTCATAACTGTGTCACACAAAAGTTAAGGGCCTTTTGACCCGCTAAATATTGGTCGATCTTTGCCAAAATAGGCATGCTTACTCTTTGCCCCTTTCCATGTAAATATTCGTGAAGTTTGGGCCATAATTGCGGCCTCTATAGCGACCGGAAATTCAGAAAAAATTAACCGATCTTTACCAAAAAACATGGTGGCCAGAACCCATCCTACAAATTTCGTGAAGATTGGTTTATAACTGTGTCACACGAAAGTCAGGGTCCTTTTGACCCGCTAAATATTGACCGATCTTTGTCAAAATAGGCATGCTTACTCTTTGCCCCTTTCCATGTAAAAATTCGCGAAGTTTGGGCCATAATTGCGGCCTCTGGAGCTACCGGAAATTCAGAAAAAAACAACAGGGATTGGCCAGAACCCATCCTACATGCAAAATTTCATGAAGATTGGTTCATAACTGTATCCTGTATCGTATTTACAAATTATAATGGACAGATGGACATACATGTCTAGATCGACTCAGCTAGTCGAGATATGACGATCGGTATACTTAATGGTTAGTCTAGGACCAATATTTCGCGGCGTTACAAACTCTTGGGGCTGTACAAAGCTATAATACCCTGACAACATAGTTGTGTATGGTATAAAAATTAAAATACTTGCGACCGTAAATCGTTCAGTCGTGAATGGAGCATGATTTTGTGTTAACTTCAATGTGGGTTTTTACTAAAAATTTTAAATTTCTTATCATTCCAGTGGACGCACACACTTTCACAAACTGAATCTGAAATCTAACAGTAATAATATAATTTACAAAATACGACACCAACGGAATATTCCATTCTTGTTGCTGACACTAAAGAGTGTTAATACATTTTAAAAATAGTTAGCCTCCGAGCATTAGGTGTGGCTCCCACAGTAACCTTTTGTTTTGTTGTCTTGCATACTTGCCAGCAGTTTGTGGTGGTAAAAACAAAAAACAACAACAACAAAAATTTGAAAAACTGACAAGGAGGTAACTGTGAATTGTGACATTAAAGCGGAAATAACTTCTCACCAGAGTGTTTGTATTTTCATTACTGGGCGAGTGAGCGAGTGTTGCTGAGGGGCGTTGTAGGTGTGCTTGGGGTTCTTGGTTGCTCTTCAGTTTATTGGCTTAGCTATATGGTGCTTAGTTGTGAGTTTGTGTGCGTTTAAGTTGCCTGCCTCTCCAAAACCAAATAAAGTGCAAAAATTGTATCGTTGGTGTTGCTGTTGTTGTTGGTGGCATTGTTTTATGGTTAACGTTCGCAATTGCATTTTTTCGTTGTTCAAATATGTTTACGTTTTTTGTTTCATATCTCTTTTTCTTTCTTTTTTTGTTGAGGAAAACTTGACGGGTTGAACACAGGGAGCCTTAATTCAAATTAGGTTAATATTTTTGTCAGTGTTTGTGATTTTTGTTTTACATTTCATGGTGTGATTTTGTAATGGAAAATAATCAAAAACAATTAGAAAGAATATAGTACTGAGAATATAATTGACTTGATAATTTTTGAAATCATGTATATATATATATATATATATATATCATGATTTCGGGTATATTGTGTACCAAGGTCCCTATATATTTTTCGATTTGCACGAAATTTGGCATAGCGTAATGAATAAGGTCTACAATGACGTGTGAAAATAGGTTCAGATTTAGATATAGCTCCCATATATATTTTCAGCCGATTTTAGGTAATTGGTGCACCAATGTTCCTATATATCTTTCGATTTGCACGAATCTTGGTATAGGGTACTGAATTAAGTCTAAAATGATATTGCTAAGCTTCGTGAAAAGATTCATAGCTAGGCCGATTGACGCAAGGTACTGAGGTAATATAAATTAGTCTCTGGCAATTTTCCCTGAAATCGGTTCAGATATAGATATATAATAACAAAACGCGTCTTCTGTTAGGATACATATGTAGAATATACCCAAAGTGGTGAAGGGTATCATATAGTCGGCCCATACCGACTTTAATACTTTCTTTACAGTTTTTCTTTTCGTTTACATTTGGAACAGAAAAATGGACAACCCTGTATCTCTTATTGTACTGTATAATATATTTCTGAAAATAGTTTTTGTTATTTTCCTTGTATGTCTATAAATTTGTATATAACATTAATATCAAAAAAATGTATAAAGGCAAACGTTATCATGTACATTCCTCAAATACAATTTTACTTATACAAAAGAAAAAATTATATATTTCTTTATCTTCGAATGTAGTTACTTTGTAGTAAATTAAATGAAATCGAAGAGAAAATAGAAATAGAAAAATATATTCGAACATAAAGAAATACTAACACAATTTCAATATACAAACGATTGACTTCAAAAATAATTTCGTTTCAATTTCATTAAAATCATTCAAACTTGGAAAGAACTACAAAAAAAAAAGAACAAGAAAATAAGAATAAATGCAATTTTCATTCAATTTATCTGTTTCTTTTTACATTTTTCCAATTCCAATGGAACATGAAAGAATGCTGTAAGGCTAACTACTGATGATAATTAAAAAAAAGGAAAATATGTAAGAATGTGTGCGCAATATTCAATGAACATGAGGATTGTCTTAACACTGCTATTTGTTATTTATTTCCTACAAACCTATTTTTTTACCCTACACAACTATGTTGTCAGGGTATTATAGCTTTGTGCAGCCCCAAAAGTTTGTAACGCCTCGAAATATTGGTCCTAGACCCACCTTTAAGTATATCGATCTTCATATCTCGACTAGCTGAGTCGATCTAGACATGTGTGTCCGTCCGTCTGTCCATTATAATTTGTAAATACTATACAGGCAACAGTTATGGTTCAATCTTCACGAAATTTTGCATGTAGGATGGGTTGTGGCCAATTACGACCCCTATTGTTTTTGGTAAAGATCGGTTAAAATTTAGGGGATGAAATGGACCAAATACTAAATTTTTGTCGGTGTTTTGGTCGCTCCAGAGGCCGCAATTATGGCCCAAACACCGCGAATTTTTACATGGAGAAGTGGATCGGGTCAATGAATAAGTATGACTGTTTTGACATAGATCGGTAAATATTTAGCGGTTCAAATGGACCCTGACTTTTGTGTAAAAAAATACAAAAATTGTTTTCTATGGCGTATATATTTACTCCTGAAGGACATGGACCCGAGAAGTTGATAGTATATCCAAGAGGAGTGGTTGATTTTTTAATTAATACCAATTATATTGTCGTAGGTATTTGGATGCGGGAGTTACACTTAAATATTTACAGGTGCTTACGTATTCAGATATTATTTAATAACCTATTACCACACTGGATCGCGGAAATATAGCGCGGATCGCTTTGAAATGTTCAATGAAGTTCCAGTTAGGGTCAAGGACAACGCCTAAAATGTTAGGTGATGATCAGATAATAATTTTCCGGATGAAGTGGACCGAAATCAGTAATTTCGGCGCGAACATCGGGAAATTTTACATGGAGAAGGGGATCGGGCAAAAGAATAAGCATGCCTGTTTTGATAAGGATCGGTCAATATATATATATATATATATATATATCGTTTCCTTTTGCCTGTTACAAATATAACAGTTTGTAAGAGGAAACGAGATAGACCCATAGTTCCTTTAGAGAATATTCATAGAACCAATACAAAAATGTGTATAAGTCATCCAAATGTGTATAAGTCATCCATTTAGTTTAGAAATTTATGTTTTCAATCATTCCAGATTCAAGCGTGGATTTTCCCACATGGCATAGCCTGGAGGTAAAATCGACTGACACTTTTTTATTATTTTTTTTATTACAAAAATATTAGACAAAAGTTTTTTAGCTATAAGCTTCGATATTTTTCCCGAAGCATCACTTATATAAAATAAATGTTTCTTAATATTTTTCCACGGACCCTTTCAGCTATAATCAATAATGTTTTCGTAATTCTTTTCAACTATTCCGATTTATTTCTGATTACAAATCTTATTTCTGATTACAATTTCCCCATTATATTTAATATTTAATCATCTATTCGTTGTTACAAATTTCCCAAAACGTTTCAATACTCTATTTGTTAATACATTTCAATACTCTTGAGAATAATTTAAATGATTAAACACAAAACATCTTAACACAGCATGAATTGAATTCATGTACAAATTAAATTATATTAATCTAAAATACCGTAAGGACATATGGGAACCACATTTAATGCTCTTCTCCACTAACGCACGCACACACGAGCGCATATACACACACATATACATAAATAATTACGTTAATTAATTTATTGCGATTTTTTGCCGCTCATCGTTCTCTCTCTTATTCGCCTTCGTAAAGATGGAAATTCCCTTGCGGTATTAACTGCGATTTGAATACGTGTTCGCTGGTTTACACAATGGCTTTCTATAAGGTTAATTATTCAAATTGGCATTTGTTGCACTTTTACGGACTACAATATGAGCGAGTGAATGGATGTGTGTGTGTGTGTGTTTGAGGAATTAGTGGCCATTGTTCAAGGATTATATTAAGGCGATTTGAAAAATGCTGCAATTTTAATGGGGTGTTGATAAATCACAGCAAGTTGTTTATTACTTTTATGATTACTTAATTACATACCAGAGTGTGTAGGTAAAGCCATATAAAATCTATGTAATTCACAGAATTGAATATGAATGAGGGATTAGGAATAGTGTGAAGTGAAAGGAGCGATATTTAGTGTAATATATATTTAATAATTTAAATACAGAATAAGAAGATAAGAAGAAGCATAGAAATAATATGCCAAATATATTCCGCCTCTTGCACACATTTTTCCTTTACTAAATGAATACCTATTTTGTTTTTTCTCAGTAACGTATTTACTTTTCATAGATAAACATTATTTTAGCCGCAATTACCGCTACGTTTAAAGTTTTCCTCATCAACACTTCAAACTGCTACAGAATC
Organism: Musca vetustissima; assembly: GCF_032173495.1. Taxonomy (NCBI): domain Eukaryota; kingdom Metazoa; phylum Arthropoda; class Insecta; order Diptera; family Muscidae; genus Musca; species Musca vetustissima. Next base: position 13,733 of record NW_026877970.1, on the reverse strand, counting down.
TCTGCAGTTGTGGCCAAAATGTTAATTGTCTAGTGTTTGGCTTTTTGCTAACCAGAAAAAAATATTTGACTTGCAGTTGCATTGTGGTATTTCTAACTTTTGTGTAAATATTTTGTTTTTTTTTCATTTTTTCGGTGGAACTCATAAAACTCCTCTAGTTCTTGTATAGAAAGCAATGCAATTATTAGGTTTTTGCAGGGAAGATAGTCCAGTCTAGAAGAAGAGAGTCTTTATAGGTAAACCACAATAAACAATCCATATAGCCGAGCTGAGGTATGACTCTAGAGACGAATTGATAGTTCTCTCTGTACGCGAGCTAAAGGGAGGCTATAGAGAAGAGCTGGAGAATAATGATATATGCGAGCTGAAGGTAGATTTCTAGATGAGCTACAGAGAGTCTTTATACACGAAGCGCGAGGAGGCTCTGTAGGTTAATTTAAGGTAGGTTCTAAAGATGGGGTAAAGCGTGATGAAGGGGGTGTATCTATGACAAGTTGAAGAATATGGGTGTTTCAATAGGCTATTTATTTTAAGTCGACCTATATACAAGCAGGAGAAGTCTCTATAGGCGAGCTGAAGAGAGTCTCTATAGACGAACTGAAAAGAGTCTCTATAGACGAGCCTTAGAGAGTATCTGTATACGAGCTGATAAGAGTATCTATAGACGATATGAAAAGTAATCTGAAAGAGAATCTCTGTAGACGAGCTGAAGGGAGTCTCAATGGACGAGCTGAAAGGAGCCTCCATAGACCAGTTGAAGCGAGTCTCCATAGACCAGCTGAAGGAGTCTTCCTAGATTATAGACGAAATAATATAAATCTTTATATACTACTCGTACTACTTTGGCTCATAATGTCTATAGACGAGTCGAAGATGCAGCTGAAAAGAGGCTATAAAACAGCTAGAAGGTTTTTTATAATATTAACCGACTCGAACTAAAAAGAGAGACTTTATAGACCAGCTAGAAGTTGTCTTTAAAGACCAACCGACCAGGAGCTGATGGGAGCTTGTGGTAAGTCTTTACTGGCGAGTTGCTAGAAGTATTTATGTATGAATATAGTCTTTTCAGCTGAAGATGTAGAAGATGTACCTGAACGGAGGTTATGTAGACCAGCTGGAGGTTGCCTTTATAAACCAACAGGTCAGGAGCTGTTCGGAGTCTTTATAGACGAAATTTTGAAAATCTTTATACACTACTCGTACTACTTTGGCTCATAATGTCTATAGACGAGTCGAAGATGCAACTGAAAAGAGGCTATAAAACAGCTAGAAGGTTTTTTATAGGCGAACTAAAATGCGAGACTTTATAGACCAACTAGAAGTTGACTTTAAAGACCAACAGACCAGGACCTAATGTGAATCTTTGTGGTAAGTCTTTACTGGCGAATTGTTAGAAGTATTTATGTATGAATATAGTGTTTTTTGACTAAATCTAAAGATAGTCTTTATAGATAAGGTAAAGGGTGTCTATATAGATGAGAAAAGTCCAGCTGGTGAGGTTATATCGAGAAGTTGAAGGTAGTCTGTATAGACGACCAGATTAGGGTCTCTATAGACAAGTTATTGGCAGCCTTTATAGACGAAATAATAGAAAATATTATATAGACAACTATGTTGTCGGGTATTATAGCTTTGTGCAGTAAGATGTAGATTTTATAAGATTGGTAGCAAAGTCATCTTGTATGGCTCATAAATTTGTAAAAACTCATGTAATGAATCAATCGTCATGCAATTTTGCATGTAGAAGAACCGTCTTGTTTATGGTAATGATCGGTTAATATTAACGGGACAAAGTGGACAAAAAACTTTATTTTTGTTTGTTTTTCTGGTTGCTCTAAGGCAAAATTATGACCTGAACATCATGAAGTTTTATACAGGAGAAGGGGGCTGGCCCTGGAATAATCATCACTGTTTTGATGAAAATCGGCCAATATTTAGCTGGACAAATGAACCCAGGCTTTTGTGTAAAAATTACAATAATTGTATTCTGGGGCGTATATATTTAAGCCAGAAGGACATAGACCCGAGGAGTACATACAAGAGGAGTGGATGTCCTTTAAATTCATATCAATTATATTGTTGTATGTACTGGGATGTCGGAGCTATACGTAAACATTTAAAGGTGTCTATGTGTTATGATAGAAAGCGGAAATGTCGCGCTGATCGATTTGAAATTTTACATGAAGTTTTGATTATGATCAAGGACGACGCCTATAATTTTTGGAGACTCCCCAAGACCATGACCTCAATTTTGTTTCACAGTGTTATTGGACTTAATGAATCCTGCACAACGTGACGTATGAGTAATAGTTTCGAAATTTAATTTTGTCCCAAATAACTCATACGTTCAGTGGGTTGCTGAGGCGACGTATTTTTGTAATAGACAAAGAATTGTTTAAAAAAGAATTTAATGTTATTTATGTAAATAACCAAAATACATCATGCAAAAAAAGTGCAATTACTATATTTGTCCAAAATTTAGTTATTCCCCAACAAAAGTGGTATTTCAAATGACAGGAAGAAATGTCAGAATGGTGTTACCTCAATTTGTGCACGACAATTTCCATAGTTACTATACACCTCTGACCATATATATGTGTATGTCGATGACACCTACTAAACCAAATATGTGTTGTGTGTATATGTGTCTATATGTTAGAAACGTGTATAACAGTGTGAGTTGTATTTCCGATATGACCACCAATACACCACTGCACGACCATACCTGTCGTATGGTGTAAATCTGTGCTACAACTGTTATCATTGTTCGATTTACCATTTATCGAATACGTGCAGTGAATTGTAAATTATGTAAAGATAGTAAGTTGTCTGTCTGTGTGTGTGTCAAGGTGTGAGTATTACGCCTGTGGTTTACAATGTATTGGCTGTGGCCTATTTGCCACACAATCTATAATGTCAACAGCAAATTTCTCGACACTTGACAGAGGAAATTTCTTGTGATAATAATTTGATTATGGCTTGGGCGATACGAAATTATGTTTCGGGAAAACTATTTCAAATTAATATTATGGCCGTTACAGAATATTTGTTGGAAATATTGAAGAGTACTGAAGTACTGCTAGAAATTATATAGGTATGGAAAATAAATAAAACAACTATTTTGGAGGAAAACAAACTAATAAAAGAACCCTTTCTACATGCAAAATTTCGTGACGATTGGCCCATAACTGTGGCCTGTATCATGTTTACAATTTATAAAGGACAGACGGAGTGACGCAGCTAGTCGAGATATGACAATCGGTATACTAAAAGATGGATCTAGGACTAATATTTCAGGGGGTTACAAACTCTTGGGGCTGCAACCTGACAACATAGTTGTGTAGGGTATAAATTGCAAATACAGAAGGTCACTTCTCTTTTTTATTTGTTTCTATTGTCTTTCACACCAACATTAAAATTTACCAATTTCTATGTTTATTCTTTTTTTACAGCAACAGAAGAGGCTTCTCTATAAAAGTTATAACTGAAAAACTAATTAAGGTAAGTACGACTTAAAAACCATATAAATTTAATGCAATATATGTATAATATCGGGAAATTTATTGATTTCCTTGAATTTAAATCAAATTAAGTTTTTTTTAAATAAATACAAAAATCTTAATTTCCAAGAATTTATTTTTACTACCCAGAATGATAATTTCCTTTTTTTCTTAGAGTAAATCATAATTGTATTATATAAAACTGTACAAATATTTAACCACACCGTATGTTTTAATATCCGGAATAAAACAAAAGACGCGACATTTTAAATAGAATTTTACAAACACACACACACTCACATGTCAGCAGAGCATTTGCATTAGACAACAAATTATATACTTCCGATTAAATAATTGTGTGTTTTTGCGGCGTATAAAATATGAGGTTCCCTTCACTTCCGGTTCAATGACCTCGGGCCATAGGCTATCACAAGCAGGCACACACACACGCACGCTTACTCTAACACATATACTCACATAATTTTGTTTGTTTTTTCCCAAAACATATGGCGTTAAATTAAAAATCGCTTCACTCCCTCTCAACGACTTTGTAGGAATTTTGTCACGTTCCAAATTCTCTGTGTCGCCGTTTTGTTCGTCTTTATTGTTTTATTTCTATAGGGGTTTGCATATAATTTCCGTTAAATAATATTTTGATGTTGTTATGGTTTTTACATGATTTGTACTTTTTGCGGGCAGAAACATTTTCCCAAAAATAAATTGATAACAAAGTGTGTCGGTAAATTAAAAAGTAGGCTGAAATGTGTCCTCACAGACTGGCGGGTGGGAGTGTCTGTTAAAAGCATATATTTTTATATAAATGATTATTGGCCTGGGCCCATCATTTTCATAATTGAATTTTCAACATGGCTGACTTAAATTAAATATTTAATTTCCGTTTAAAATATTTTATTATTATAATCTCAATACAAATATGAACAATACGATCTACGGATTTTCATATCGACATATTTTTAAAAAATCATTGTTGAACACATATTAAAAAAAACATTTTAAATAATCAATTTGCAAAAAAAAAAAAACAACTATATTCCGTTCCCTTTATATGAGATTTAAGCGACCCTCCCCCTCCATTCTCGATTTAAAAATTTGGCGATTTTCAAACGGCTGACAAATTAACGTTGAAGACCTGCATCCTTGCATATATGTATATGAAGACGTAAATGATAAAAACAATTAATTGACATAAAAAAATTCCTTTTTTTGGTGGCGGAACGTCTGTATCCCAAAATTTCAACGGCATTCGAAAAAGTACATGTCATGGTTCTGGTATGAAATAGTATTATTATGTTATGCTCTTTAATTGTAATATTTGACCAAACTTTAAATCTGAAGAAGTTGGTCTCTTCTGATAGCTCTCAGATCTTTAATGAAAACATATAAATCACATAAAGCGTAATAAAACTAATGCATAATTCCGTAGACCTCCGCAAATCCGAAGAATACATCTGTCGTCAACAGCGATTGACACTTTTTCACTTCTGGTTGATCGACTAAAACCTTCGAAAGTTTTACATGCGCACCTGACCGCCGAAGGCACAGACTGGCATTTAGATATTGAATCCACATGTTCCAAAAATAATTTTGTCCATGCACATTTTGGCGATGCACATTTTTATCGTAGCAAAGGGTTGATGCCTTCATTATCCATAAACCTTAAGGTATAAAAAATCCAAACTAAAGTCGGTAGTTTCCAAAAAATTTGGTCCTTGTAGGAAATATTCTTAAAAGGGGTCCTGATAAAATACTTCTTAAAAAAGACGCTTGCGCCTGATCTTTGGAATTTTTATATATGGACTAGTTGGGACGATCTAGACATGTTTTTCCGCCCGTCCGTCTGTCCATTATAATTTGTTAGAACCCGATACAGGCCACAGCTATGGACCAATCGTCACGAAATTTTGCATGTAGGATAGTAATGATCCTTTAATATTAAGGTGATGAAATGGATCAAAACTTTATTTTTGTCGGTTTTTCTGGTCGCTCTAGATGCCACAATTGTGGCCCGTATATCACGAAAATTTTCATTGTTTTGATGAAGATCGGCCAATTGTTTAGCGAGTCAAATGGACCCAGAGATTTTTGTGAAAAATTTCAAAATTTGTATTGTGGGGCGCATATATTTACTTCTGGAGGACATAGACCCGAGAAGTTGATAAATGATAATATCGATAAAATCGGATAAGTGATCGAAGGTGACCGGCATGTTATCAGTCGTAACATCGCCCTGAAGCTAAAAATCTACCATAAAATGGTTTTAAACATTTACACAAAGCTGGATTCAAAAAGAAGCTCGATGTTTGGGTGTCACACCAATTAACAGAAAAAAAGGATGGGGCGAATTTCCAACTGCGAAGCCTTGGCCAGACGGAATAAGGTAGACCCATTTCTTAAATGAATGGTGACTGGAGATGAGAAATGGATCACATACGATAACCCTTTGCGAAAACTATCGCGGTCAAAGAGTGTTGAAGCACCTCAAACGGTAGTCAAACCAGGACTGACGGCCAGGAAGGTTCTGCTATGCATTTTGTGGGCCTGGAAGATTATTTATTACGAGTGGCTTTCATATGGCCAAATGCTAAATTTTGGTCTTTACTCTCAACAAATGGACCGTTTGAAGATATCAATAGACAAAATGGACAGAATTTTTATTTTATGGTGTAAATATCCACCGCGGAAGAACAAGATTTGGAATATATGCCAGGGTTAGAAAGAGGAGATGTTGATGACCTATAATCGGTGAAGAGGGTGCAAATATCGCGAAATATTGCCCTAAAACCACAGAAAGTTCGATTTTCGTGGTAGTTGTGTATGGTATCATATGGCCAGCCTCGTCCACTATATTGTTCCGCCTACTGGTTTTCAATTTTGTAGCCCTCTGCAACATTTTGTAACCCAAGGTAATATAGAGGCTTTAGGGTGATGCGTAGTAGACAGGAACCACCTTAGTTTTCTTTGAGTATCGTAGGGTTAAAATGCCATCGTTTCTTAGAAAAAAAAATTGTTATCCACTTTATTTTGGCTTTAAGGATTCAAGGCACCTATCCTTCAATATTCCATGTCATATATGTATTGGTCCTAAAAACATGTTCTTGAATGACGTCATTATATGTTATGGTCCTAAAACTGATGTTTAAAAATGCTCATTTTTATTGGTCCTTGAAAATGTTGACCAAGGTAATTTTATGACTTGAGAAAATATTAAAAAAAGAACGTATTGATCAGTCCTTAAAAATATTCTTCAAAAATTCATGGCTGGTTAATTTGTTGAAAATGTCACACTGGTTCTGACTTAAAAAATACTTTTTAAAAATCCACGCTTATTAGGACTCTAAAACCTTATTGGAAAATAAATTTTATACTTTTCAAAATTTAAAATTGAAAAATTGTATATTTTCTACTCCAAATACAACAAAATTCAGTTAAACCACATTTACTAGAAAATTTCAGTTCGGGTGTAAACCACCACGTCAGTTCATCACAATTTGTATTGATGTGTGTCAATTGGAACCTAAACTCCTCTGGCCAATCATCCGTGAACAATTGTTCAAATCTATAGAAAATGAATATTTGTTAACTGGGAACATGTTACGGCGTATTTCTAACGGATCGACCACAAATACCGCTTTAAATTCGCTTAAATCGCTGATGTTATTCCATGGTGGTAGTGGTGGTGGTTGTCACTTGACATTCACTGTGAACGTGAATGGGATTTTCTGTCATGTGGACAGTCAGATAGACATGTGGTGTTGTCCTTAGATTTGTGTGTGGATGAATATGTGTTTGCGTGTGTGGATGTGTGTTTGGTTTATGCTATAGCTTGTAATGAACAGTTACGACATTTACTTACACACACACACGCATAGTTTATAGGCATCTGTTGTGCTACGTTTAGTTGCACATTTTCGTTTTCGAGGAATCTGTTGTGTGATTTTATAATTGGATTATGGCAACTAACACAACTAGACAACTGACAAAATCGTGCGTTATCTATCTATTGTTGTCCGGACAAGTGGAAATCTTTGGTATTCAAATGTGTAGATTCTGATCGATTTGAATAACACAAATATTGGCTATAGTGAAACATCAAGGCATTATTCCGGGAAAGTAGAGAAGAATAACAAATGATTGGAATTCAAATGACTTTTGTAGTTCCAATGTAGATGTAATAAATTCTGTAAATTTGATTGGAAATTATTCTGCTGAGAAAACAAGAAAAATAAATTTAAAAAATTGAAAAAAAAAAAATGCCACGGATTTTTTTAAGAACTTCTGAGAATATTGTGAGATAAATTTTCAAGGGTTTTTTTTTAATTCTGGATTTTTTTAAAGACTATTACAACAGTGGATAATAAATGCAAATGTCTGGATTTTTAAGGAATAAAAATAGGCGACGAGTTTTAAGGAATAAAACTAGACCAGGATTTTTAAGCAATAAAAATAGGCGAGGATTTTGAAGGAATAAAAATTGGCGAGGATTTTTAAGCAATAAAATAGGTGTGGTTTTTTAAGGAATAAAAATAGGCGTGGATTTTTAAAGAATCAAAATAGGCGTGGATTTTTAAGGAATAAAAATAGGCGTGGATTTTCAAGGCGAGGATTTTTAAGCAATAAAAATAAGCGAGGGTTTTTAAGCAATAAAAATAGGCGTGGATTTTTAAGGAATAAAAATAGGCGTGAATTTTCAAGGCGAGGATTTTTAGGCAATAAAAATAAGCCAGGATTTTTAAGCAATAAAAATAGCCGTGGATTTTAAGGAATAAAAATAGGCGTAGATTTTTAAGGAATAAAAATAGGCGAGGATTTTTAAGGAATAAAAATAGGCGTGGATTTTTAAGGAATAAAAATAGGCGAGGATTTGTAAGCAATAAAAATAGGCGAGGAGTTTTAAGGAATAAAAATAGGAAGTTTTAAGGAATAAAAATAGGAAGTTTTAAGAAATAAAAATAGGCGAGGATTTTTAAGGAATAAAAATAGGAGTGGATTTTTTTAAACAATTTTTAAGCAATAAAAAATAGTCGTGGATTTTTCAAAACAATTCTTCATGGAATACAAATAGGCGTGCATTATTTAAAACCCCTTTTCATGGAATAAAAAAAGGCGTGCATTTTTTAAAACCCTTTTCAAGGAATAACCACAGAGCGGAGCAGTGTAGTCGGACGGGGCCGACCATATGATACCCTACACAAATACCACGAAAATCTAACTTTGTGCAGTTCTATATTCGGAGCCTGGGCAATATTTCGCGATATTTACACCCTATTGACCGATTGTGGGTCAGCAGTTCTACTTTCTCACCCTGTCATATTTCCCAAATCTTGTTTTTCCGTGGTGAATATATACGCCATAAAATAAAAATTTGGTCACTTTAGGTTTTGGTTGATTTGACTTTCGGAATAATCTGCGATCATCATCTAAACAGCCGTCATAAGTAGTTGGTCGGTTCATGGCAACCCTAAACATCTTCTAAACATCACTGAAATTACAAGCGTGGTCCTTGACCATAAGCGGAACTTCATTTAAAATTTCAAAGCGATCAACGCGACATTTCCGCCCTCTAGTGGGGTAATAGTAATACTACACAATATCATAACACAAACACCTATAAATATGTACGAACACATACAACATTATAATTTGTATAAATGTAATGGTCAACCACTTCTCTTGGATATACTATTAACTTTTCGGGTCTATGTTCTTCAGGAGTAAGTATATAGACCCTTTAATACAAATTTTGTAATTTTTCACACAAAAGACTTGGTCCTTTTGACCAGCCAAATATCATCAAAACGGTCATGCATATTCTTTGACCAGATTGCGTTACTGATGTAAAATTTCTTGGTGTTCGGGTGATTGCTGTGGCCTCTGGGGCGACCAGAAGAAACATCATCATTGTCATTTTATCCCCAAAGTAAGATCCCTTGGCCCAGAACACATCCTACATGAAAAATTTTGTAACGATTTGCCCATAACTGTGGCATGTATCGTGTTTACCAATTATAATGGGCAGAAGACCGAACGGGCACACAGGCCTATATAAACACAGCTCGTCGAGATATACTTAAAGGTGGGGCCTGGGACCAATATTTCGCGGCATTACAAACTCTTTGGTCTGCACAAAGCTACAATACCCTGACAACATAGTTGTGCAGAGTATCTAAATGGGCGTGGATTTTTAAACATATATTCTAAAAGACAATGAGAAGTCTGTATACCTTGACTTTTTGTTAGATATTTATTTTTATATTTCAATAAAAAACAAATAAGATGACAAAAATTTCATTTTTTCAATCTTCACATTTCTTCATGAAATTATTAAGCCTATAAAAACAAATGGTTGCTTTAATTAATGTTAAATTAAAATTTATTTTGAACAACGACAATGAGTTGATGATGATAATAGTAAAATAATTTAATTTTAATTGCAATTTAATTCCAATATTATATCTAAAAAGACAAACATGTTTATTATTATACCCTACACAACTATGTTGTCAGGGTATTATAGCTTTGAGCAACCCCAAAATTTTGTAACGCCGCGAAATATTGGTTCTAGATCCACTTTAAGTATACCGATCGTCATATCTAGACATGTGTGTCCGTCCGTCCGTCTGTCCATTATAATTTGTAAACACGATACAGACCACAGTTATGGACCAATCTTCACGAAATTGTGCATGTAGGGTGGGTTCTAGCCAATGAAGATCCCTATTGTTTTGGGTAAAGATCGGTTAATATTTAGGGACCAAATACTTAATTTTTGTCGGTTTTTCTGGTAGCTCCAGAGGCCGCAATTATGGCCCAAACATCGCAAATTTTTACATGGAGAAGGGGATCGGGCTAAAGAATAAACGTGCCTATTTTGATAAAGATCGGTCAATATTTAGCGGGTCAAATAAACCCTAACTTTTGTGTGAAAATGACAAAAATTGTGTTCTGAGGCATATATGTTTACTCCTGAAGGACATAGACTCAAGAAGGTGGTAGTATATCCAAGAGGAGTGATTGACCTTTAAATTGATGCCAAATATATTGTCGTATGTTCTCGGATGTGAGAGTTATACTTAAATATGTGCATGTGCTTATTTAGTAACCCATTACCACACTAGAGGGCCGAAATGTAGCGCTGATCGCTTTACAATTTTGCATAAGGTTCCAGTTATGGTCATGGGCTATAATTTTCGGTTATGATCAGATAATAGTTTTGGAGTGAAGTGGACAGGAAATATACTTTTTTGTGTTTTTTTTCGAGTCGATGCCAATAATAGGCCGAACATCATAACACAACCCACGGTGAAAGGGAATCTGGGCAATTAATTAGAAGGGCTGTACTAAATATGAATAGTAATATTCGGAAAATATATCAGAGTAAGGAAGAGGTGATGTTGACCTCTAATTGAGCTAGATTGAGCAAATATCACGAAATATTGCACAGGCTCGGAATAAACATTCGCAGAAAGTTAGAGTTCCGTGGTCGTTGTGTAGGGTATCATATGATTGGCCCCGTCCGACTATACTGCTCCGCTTACTGGCTTTTTGTATTATAATTGCCAATTATTTCTTGAATTTCTAATTAATTGTATTAAAAATAAATGTTATTTGATTTTTGTCACGATTGTGTGATAGAGGTAAAAAAGACTTAAATAATAAATAAATTTATTAATTGTTTTTTATAGATATAATAACAGAATATATTGTTTTTAATAAAAATGTGATTTAAAAGCAGTTTAGAATAGTTCAACCAAATAATTTCTTTTTCGTTAATGTTTTTTTAGCTAGGCAATACCATTAGTTTATAAATCTCTTGTCGTGGTTCAATGATTTTTTTTTATTCTATATATAAATCATTTGTTCAGTATAGTAAAATAATTGTGAGGAAAACGAATTAAATTTTACGAATTTGTAGAATGTGTAAAATATTACCATGTAGATGAGATTCAATATAATAGGGAAACTAACCATATTTCAACGCAGTTGTCATATTTCACAGATTATCAAAAACTCTATTTATATTCAAAATGTTTGCTTAAAAAAATTTAATGTAATAAAATATTCAATATATTATTTATTTAACACTAAACATAAAATAAAATTGAACTTCGTTTTTGCTTCAACAACAACAACCAAGCTTATCCATTTGTTTTGTTTTTATCTGAATGCCGCCTGAACTGATTTCAGGCTGAGGTTTATACACTTCCCTGCACCACTTAAATCACTGAACATCGCTGTTAAGCATTCGACATTTTTATTCTTTTTTTTTGTTCAAAATTTACCAATATTTTAGACATAAATTGTTATTGACTTTGCATAACACTTTGTGTTGTCAGTATTATGCTGTGGAGCAGCTTTGTCCAAATTGCCATTTTTGATTGCAATGTTCAATAAATAAACGATGCAAAAAAGGAGAAAGAAAATAAATAAACAATTTTGTAGAACAAAAATATTTATTTGTTATATGTTTAGATAATTTTTTTACATAAATATTTATTTTTTATGCATCTTTATACCCTACACAACTATGTTGTCAGGGTATTATAGCTTTGTGCAGCCCCAAATGTTTGTAACGCCGCGAAATATTGGTCCTAGACCCACCTTTAAGTATACCGATCGTCATATCTCGACTAGCTGAGTCGATCTAGACATGTGTGTCCGTCCGTCCGTCCGTCTGTCCATTGTAATTTGTAAACACGATAGAGGCCACAGTTATGGACCAATCTTCACGAAATTTTGCATGTAGGATGGGTTCTGGCCAATGAAGACCCCTATTGTTTTTGGAAAAGATCGGTTAATATTTAGGGGATGAAATGGACCAAATACTAAATTTTTGTCGGTTTTTCTGGTCGCTCCAGAGGCCGCAAATATGGCCCAAACACCGCGAATTTTTGCATGGAGAAGGGGATCGGGTCAGAGAATAAGCGTGCATGTTTTGATAAAGATCGGTCAATATTTAGCGGGTCAAATGGACCCTGACTTTTGTGTGAAAAATGACAAAATTTGTATTCTATGGCATATATATTTACTCCTGGAGGATGTAGACCCTAGGAGTTGATAACATATCCAAGAGGAGTGGTTGACCTTTAAATTGATACCAAATATAGTGATGTATCTACTCAGATGTGGGAGTTACAGTCAAATATTTACATGTGCTTACGTATTCAGATATTATTTTGTAATCCATTACCACATTAAAGGGAGAAATATCGCGCTGATGGCTTTGAAATTTTTCATGAAGTTCCAGTTATGGTCAAGAACAACGCCTACAATTTTCGGTGATGATCAGATTAAAATTTTGGGATGAAATGGACCGAAAACATAATTTTTGTGTGTTTTCGAGTAGAGTATAATCCGAAAATCACAACACACCCACCGTGAAGGTAATCTGGACAAGTAATTAGAAGGACTGTACAAGAGGGGGCTGTACAAGAGGGGGCAAATATCAGGAAATATTACTCAGACTCGGAATAAACATCCTCAGAAAGTTAGAGTTCGTGGTAGTTGTGTAGGGTATCGTATGGTCGGCCCCGTCCGACTATACTGCTCCGCTCACTGGTTTTTATTTTTATTTATATATGCAGAGCACAATTTTATTTACAATACTCAATTTTTTGTGTGTTACTTTTTGGGCTTTGTTTCAAAAGGGTAGCCCTAAAAATGGAAATAAATAAAGGATATATGATATTAATAGCAGGAGTAATTTCACTGTAAGGAAGACAATTTTATGATTTTCACAATTAATAAACAATTTTAGGATAGAGACTATAGTGCCATTATACCCTACACAACTATGTTGTCAGGGTATTATAGCTTTGTGCAGCCCCAGGAGTTTGTAACGCCGCGAAATATTGGTCCTAGACCAACCTTTTAGCATACCGATCGTCATATTTCGACCAGCTGAATCGATCTAGATATGTGTGTCCGTCGGTCCTATGTCCATTATAATTTTTAAACACTGTAAATACCACAGATATGGACCAATCTTCACAGTTATCGGGCCAAAGAATAAGCATGTCTATTTTGATAGGGATCGGTCAATATTTAGCGGGTCAAATTGACCCTGACTTTTGTGTGAAAAATTACAAAAATTTTATTCTCTAGCGTATAGATTTACCCCTGAAGGACATAGACCCGAAAAGCTGTTGGGCATTGCTTGACCTTTAAATTGATACCAATTATATGGTCGTATGTACTCAGATGTGTGAGTTACAC